>NW_026611075.1:175000-382500 GCF_029633865.1 Lampris incognitus
CCCCCCCGTGTCTCTCCCGCTCAGCGTTGCCATCCACAGTATTGTTGATTGACCTCTGCTTTAATCTTCCATCGCCGTCGCTTATCTCCTCCACTCTCTCCAATCCGGACCGAAATCAGTCACACCCCCTCCGCCCGGCACCAAAATCCCATCAAATCTTCTGGGAAAGATCAGTCCGGGGGTGCCTCGTCTAATACCGACAGGCCCGCAGGGGTCAATACGGCTTATCAAAGCCCTCTGCTCTTTTCCGCTTCACGATAATCTGACAAAACTGTCATAATGTTGTGAAAATATACCGCCTCTCGTGTAAAACAAGCTGCGGCGTGACGCGGCGCCGTCCGGGCAGCTTGATGAGTTATCACAAAACAAAATCCTCAATGTCTGCCAACTAGCAGTACTTAACCAGACACCACCGGAGACGCCTCCACGTTTAAATCTTTCTTCGAGTCACCCCCAGCCCCCAGACTCGGCTAACAACACAACAGCGCACGGATTAGCTTAAAGGAGCACACTATTATTATCCATCCGTCCATCATCCAAACCGCTTATGCTGCTCTCAGGGTCGCGGGGATGCTGCAGCCTGTCCCAGCAGTCATTGGGCGGCAGGCGGGGGGGACACCCTGGACAGGCCCCCACAGGGCCCGGGGAAAAACAACCGGGGCCTCGTGTATCAATCGTTACTACGGGCAAATTTGTGCGTACACACCCGTGGGATTGTTTAGCCCTGAAGTTTGTGTCAGAGACCAGTGTTGAACCTGGGTGACCCCTGAATTTAGACACCGATCGGCTGGTAGACAGTAGATGTTAGGAAGAAGGAATTACAAATAACCATCATGCTTTGCTGCTGCCTGTCAGACAATCCACTAGAGGGCACGAAAAAAAATGCCATGGGTGTGTACGCACAAATTTGCCCATAGTAACAACTGATATACATGAAGCCCCTGGAGTCTAATTGGATTTCTATCCAGACACCAGGACATGTTTTTTTTAATTCACTATTATTATTATTGCTATTATTATCATCCTACAAAGCCTTTATTAAATGGATAGCTTCATGCTAGCACAGTAAACTTGGTTCATTTATTCTTCTTCAAACTTTGACACACATCTACCCCCATTCATTAAGACTGAAACCTAATTTAATCATTAAACTGTTTAGCTAGAGGCCTATAAGGGGATTTAAGGATGTGTGCAACTTTTTGATGCTTTTAACTTCTTTTTTTTGCAAAATTTTCCCTGTAAAAATTGAGAAGGCCGATGAGAGAACACAACTCACAATTCAACCACGGTAACAGCTTCACAAAACATCTGGTTAAGCCTTTCTGCGGGAAACGTACTTTCTAATTTCTGCTGAGCCACGTCTTCACAAAAACACAGCTGATCCTTTCAGAGTCCAAATAGCCTCTACCCCGTTGTCGCGCATGCAACTCTTATCATTTACCTGATGTTAAGATCGTTTCTATGGCGTTATATTTGTGCCATTTATTGAGCACAGAATAGATTTTTGTTTGCTCAAGTGCAATTTCTTTTCAAAATAGTGTAACGTGCATGGATAAGAAGACACGCTGGCCATGCACCGTTACAATATTGTAACGATTTCGGGGGACAACGCAACCACAGGAAGTGCCGCGGCCAGGACGCGAACCCGTATCGCCCGCACCGCAGGAGGCATCGCTAACCGCTCGACTAAAGGCTCAGACTCGCCAGCCAGCGGCCAGCGTGTCTCCTTATTCATGCACGTTACACTATAATGTACGTGCTTGCAAAATATATTTTTCTGTGCTCAAAATCTCTCATTGTGTGCTCAAAACCTCCCATTACGTCATAATATGGCGTAATAATAAGGCTGCAGCATCCCCGCCACCCTGAGTAAGGATAAGCGGTTTGGATAATGAATGGATGAATGAATGAACGCAAGAAAGAAAAAATGCGGCTCTGCTTGATCTACTAATTATAACTAAATAACTGTAAAAACATACTAAGTGCATGTTCTTCGGTAAAACACACCGGTATTCTGCTCCCCGCCTCAATTAACCCGGGAAACAAAGTGTTAATCGACTTTTTCCCACCGGCGACGCCTTGTGCTGATTGACATCTGACGCAGCCAATCACAAGCCCGATACAGGAACCGGAATACGGAAGTCAGTCGCCGGTCTCGCCACTCAGGAACCGAAGGTAAGTCACGCCCTCCCCTCCTTAAACTTTAAGTCTGTTCGCGGCGTACTCTGCTTTGTAACCGCCGGGGATAAAGGGTGCGTATGCAGCGTACACGTGTTTTGTCAGCGCTGTGCGTCTGAAAACAGTGCGCGGTGGCTTCCGGTTAGCATGTAGCCCGTCTTAGCTTCCACGCTGCGACGGCGCCCCCCGCTTGTGAGCGCGTCACCTGCCGCAGCTCTTCTTCTTCTGCTCCCCCCTCGCCGGTTTCCGGTTAAATAAACCCTGGGCCGTGACGCCAACTTCCGCTTCTAAACACAGCCTTTCTCTTTCGTGCTTAGACAAAACTCCACCGCTCTCAAACTGCGGGAGACGAAACTAGTCTGCAACGCTGAACAGCAGTGACAACATTTACATGTGCGTTAAAAATTAAAAATTAAAATAAAAAAAGTGGGAGGGGGTTTTACTGCGATGAGTAAACGATATGCATCCCAGAAAGGGTTCAGTGTAAAGTAAAGCTACGATAGAGGCCTGTGCGGTGTGATTGTGATGGACGCCTCAGCAGGGGGTCCCTGCAGCAGCGAACGTTTCGAGGCGATGAGGGCTCCGCGAGGGAAGCTGTCACTGTGACTGACAGGTTGTGGGGCGACGCTTTTATTTTAGTTCATTTCCATCCATTATCCAACCACCTATCCTGCTCTCGGGGTTGCAGGGGGATGCTGGAGCCTTTGTCTTTGTTAAATTGATTCTTCTTTTAGCGTTGTTGTATTGTTTGGGGTATTAGTTGTAATAATAACAATGACTTTGTATAGCACATTTCAAAACAAAGTTACAAAGTGCTTTACACGACCAAAAAAGGTGGTAGACGTGTGTGTGTGTGTGTGTGTGAATTAATTGTAAAGCACTTTGACAGAGTTAGAAAAGCGCTATAAAAATGCAACTTGATTGATTGATTGATTGATTGACAAACTACGATAAGAAAAACAATTTAAAAACAGTTGATAAGTTAAAGAACATTCGGGGAGGAAATATAAAAGCAAGTGGAGCTGCATATGAGAAAAAACAAAATAAGTACAATAAAATACAAAATAATTGAAATAATCAATACATAAAGTAATAAAATATAAGCAAGAAAAGGAAATGATGAATCCAGACCACAAATCCTGAGCAAGCACACGTATAAAAGTCTGTTTTCAAGAGGGATTTAAAAGAGGATAAGGAGCTGGCCAGTCTGATCGCCTCAGGCAGGTGGTTCCAGAGTGTAGGGGCCCGAACAGAAAAAGCCCGGTCAACCCTTTGTCCTCAGCCTAGATTGCAGAATGGCACGTATGGTGTCCGAAGATCTCAAATGTTCTTGGGTGCGAGTCCAGAGCGGGCCTTAAAAGTTAACTGTAATATCTTAAAATCAACGCTAACATTTACCGGGAGCCAGTGACGAGAAGTTAAAATAGCAGTAATGTGCTCTTTCTCTCTCTGGCTTCGGTGAGGAGTCTGGCTGCTGCTTTATGGATGAGCTGTAATGTATGTAGACCGCTGACTCAGACATGTGTAAAGGGAGTTACCATAGTCCAAACGAGAGGAAATAAAAGCATGTATGACAGTCCCCAAATTTCTACTGGATAAAATTGAACTCATCTTGGAGTCTCCTGAGCTGCAAAAAAACCCAACATAACTGGACAACTGAGTCTTTTGTATTTATTTTGGGGTATTGGGTAGTTTGTCATCCTCTATGAGGTTTTACTCAAATTAGTTTTCTGATGGGGGGAGTGTGAGAGCTAACTTTCAGCACACATCCTTCCCGTGATTAATAACGTCATACTTTACAATCTGTCCGTGTAACTTGTCTGTCTCCTGTCTGTGCAGGTTTACACCCATGTTGTCTGGATGTACCAGAGTTTGTGGCAGATTTGTATCCCTGACCCATACAACAGCCCGCACATCTCGCTCTCCCTTCATCTCTCTTTCCACATCTCCGTCCTTCCGTCCCTCTTTCCCTTCATCTTCCTCCATTCAACCCATCCTCGCTCCTCTGGTTCCCTCTCTCCACCTCCCCTTTCCTCTCAGACGGTTTCTCTCTCGCTCTGCTCATCCCACCGGCCCAATGGATCTTCAAGAAGTTCTTGTAGTGCTGGAGAAGCTCGCTCCTCTGTCACTGGCCGAGTCGTGGGACAACGTCGGCCTGTTGGTTGAGCCGAGCAGAGCCCGGCCAATCAAAACCATCTTACTGACCAATGACCTCACTGACGCCGTCATGGAGGAAGCAGAGGCCATGAGCTGTGACCTCATCATCTCCTACCACCCGCCGTTGTTTCGGCCAGTCAAGCGTCTGGTTCAGGGCGACTGGAAGCAGCGATTGGCTGTTCGGGCCATAGAGGGTGGGATGGCTGTGTTTTCTCCTCACACCTCATGGGACAGCGTTAAGGGGGGTGTGAACGACTGGCTGGTAGCAGGACTTGGTGAGGGTCACTCATACCCATCCTTCTATATTTAATGAGTGTACAGGTTAACAGACACCTGAAACTAACTCGCTGGTTAAGTAACCAAACTTCCATTTGAGCCTCTACAGCTTTTTTCCATCTCTGAGGGTCCATGTCTGTCTGTCTGTCCCTCTCTCTCTCTCTCAGGGAGTGGCCAGGTGTCTGTACTGAGCCAGGCCCACGGTAGCGCCCCTCACAGTCACAAACTGGAATTCACTGTCAGGAATGACGCACAACTGAATGACATCATGGAAGAACTAAGGAGAGCTGACAGCAGAACCCTGCTGCAGTACTCAGTCAACAGGTGTGTATGCAGTTTGTGTGTTTTTAAAGTGGTATACATGTATTTGTGCATATGGCTTCATACTTACTGGAATGTGAACTGCGTTTTCGCCCTGTGATGGCCTGGCGGCCTGTCCAGGGTGTTTCCCCGCCCGCCGCCCAATGACTGCTGGGATAGGCTCCAGCATCCCCACGACCCTGAGAGCAAGAGAAGCAGCTTGGATAATGGATGAATGAATTGAATTTTCCTCCATTTTGAATGAAATATCCTTTTCTCTGGTTTGGCCTCAGTTCAGACAGCAGTTTGGTTCACGTCAGTGTGACCTGCAGTGACTCAGCGCTGACCTCTAGTGTTCAGACTGTGCTACGACAAGTTGGTCCCAGCCACTCCCTCAGCATTCTACAGTTGCAGAAGGTACAGAATCAACATGTCCCTCCTAGCTGATGGAAAACTTACAGCGATAGAGGGAAAGACAGAGATAGGCAGACAGTCTGGCAGGCACAGACCGGCAGAGAGACAGACACTCAAACAGACACACAGACATGTTAGGAATTTCAAGGGATGCTTTGATATCCATACCAAACAGCACAAGGTATTTTCAATGCCGTTTGTCAGCCTGGGGTCACTAAACCTGGTTAGGGGAGCAGGAATATTCTCCTTAATCGATTGCAAACCTTTGGCTCCATTACAGCAAAACACTGAATTCCTACCAGCCCCCACTATGACCTCTGATCCCCATGTGGAGAAAAAAAAAGTTTATACCCAGAGCAATAATTAAATGATCTGCAGTACAGAAATCCTCCTTCACCTTCAAACAGCTCAGAAATCCGGAGAAAAGTATTGCCATCCCAGGATATTTCAAAACCAATTTGGCTTTAATAAGCCCTCCTCAACTGTAGGATCACAAAAGTTAAGCCCCGAAGGATGATGGGATCTTTAAACACACACAGAAACCGAAATCCTGATTTGCGGTTGAGTTTTCCACATTGAACTGATCTCTTGTCAGATGGATTATTGGGTTTACAGCAGAAATGTGGCCGTTAACCGTTTCCCGTATTGCATGGAAGGTTTCAAAACTTAAGATTCACTCACTGTTCTCTGGACAGCAGGTTTTCATTTCAGCTCAGGGGGGCCACTAACTAGTCCTTCTCTTTCTGGTTGAAGGCTTGCCAATCAGTGAAGTCAGTTTCAATAAATCAGTGTATTCATGACCCCCCCCCTCCTCCTCGACAGCCACCTCTCCCAGGCCACGGTCAAGGGCGTCTCAGCGTTTTGGAAGAGCCTGTAACTGTGGCAACAGCCGTCCAGAAAATGAAGTCTCACCTTGGCCTAAATCACGTCCGCTTGGCCCTGGGTGCAGGACAGACAGTGGGTGAGCTGGAAGACACACATACACATACACAGACAGACAAAGACAGTGACACAAACACAGCGTTTACAGTTGGTGGTTTAAATGAGTCTTGAAACAAGTTCTGATTGCTTCTTAGAGGGGTCTCTAAACCCCCTGAATGTAAACTGTGTAGCGACGGAGTGGAAGAGTGACTGTTTGGTGTGTTACCGTTTTATAGAGTCCACGGTGTGTACCGCGGCTGTGTGCGCTGGTTCTGGTGCCTCGGTACTGAGCGGAGTCAAAGCGGACCTGTACGTCACAGGTAGGGTGGAGCTTCCTGTCTCTGCATCTCTTCTAGCAAGGGGGAAAAGGGAAGTTGATCTTTGCACAGAAGCATCTATGGACACAATGCGACACATGGCTTCCTACAAACTCGGGTGGCCATATGTTTGATAAGCTCAATAAATATATATTCTTCACGCATCCTGCTCAGAAGCGTTGTTGATTTACTGAGGAGGTCATTCATACGTCAGTGTATCTGTCTGTTTCCTATTGTGTGTGTGTTGCAGGTGAGATGTCCCACCATGAGGTGCTGGACGCTGTCTCCAGGGGAACCAGTGTCATCCTCAGCGACCATAGCAACAGCGAGCGGGGCTTCCTGACCGTGTTTAGGGAGAGGCTGGCCATGCGGCTGCCTGACTCCGTCACCGTGGCGATTTCACAGGCGGACAGAGATCCGCTAGAGGTGGTCTGAGCGGGGTGCCGAACCAGCCTGAACCCGATAAATTCTGCTACACCGTTGTCTGGAAAACATAAGGAGTCACACATCAGTCATTAAAACACATCTGTAGGCTGAAGACAAGTTTTCTTCCAGAGGTTTCTGGTCTGTTTATTGCCACGGAGAGAAACTGTGCTGCTCTTGATGGATTTCTGGAAAGTTACTTGTAAATAAAAAGGTCCCGTGGACTGAGAAAATAGTCCGCAGTGCGTGTCGGGTAAGACGCAACCATGGATCTGTAGGTAAAAAGTGACGGCAGCAGTTTGTATTTTGTGATCTGCAATAACACACAACATGTTTTAATCTCTGCACGCCCTGATGTGGATTTAAACACGATTTATAACCAAGACAGTGGAAAAAGCTTTCACCTGATGAGCAGCGGAGAGGCGCTCCCTCTGGTTGGAGATTTATGTATGTTCCTCAGGCGGGACTACATATGATCGCATCGTGTGGGAACATCGGGTGGTGCGGTGGTTAGCGCGGTCGCCTTACAGCAAGAAGGTCCTGGGTTCGAGCCCCGGGGTAGTCCAACCTTGGGGGTCGTCCCGGGTCGTCCTCTGTGTGGAGTTTGCGTGTTCTCCCCGTGTCTGCGTGGGTTTCCTCCGGGTGCTCCGGTTTCCTCCCACAGTCCAAAGACGTGTAGGTCAGGTGAATCAGCCGTACTAAATTGTCCCTAGGTGTGTGTGTGTGGGGGGGGGCCTGTGATGGCCTGGCGGCTTGTCCAGGGTGTCCCCCCCGGCCTGTCGCCCCATGATTGCTGGGATAGGCTCCCGCGACCCCGAGGGCAGGATAAGCGGTTCGAATAATGGCTGTGCGGGAGCTTCCGAAAATTGTACACCAGCCTGAAATAACCGACGTCTTAAAGATGAGAACGATCAGTGTTCCCTGCCACATAATCTCGTGACCTCTGCAACCCAAACGTGTAAACGAAGAACCGCTTAGCACGTACGTGTGGAAGAAGGGACCGGCGGAACCGACAGCACTGAAAACAACCAACACCCCCCCCCCCCCACCCCACACACACACACACACACACACACAGCTGAATGAAACAAATGACAGCTGGTGAAGAGGCTCCACCATCACTCTTAATTGAGGCTCTGACACACCTGTCACCCATAAACACATTAACACACAAGGTAATGACTCTCCCCCTCTCTCCCCCCCCCTCCCCCCTCTTTCTCTCAGCAGGTATTTACGCCTCTACTTCCACTCTGTTCTGCTGAACACCATTCATCCCCCACCCCACCTACACACACACACACACGGGGAAGGAAAACAGCAACTAGAATAACATGAGGACTCTTTCCACCCCAGCTGTCAGAGTCAATCCCACGAAGCTCTTCTGCAACTCGGCCTCAAACCAAAGCCTTCACTTGTCTTTACGTCCCTGCCAACGTGGGGCGGATCAAACCAAAAAAAATAGGAATATTCTCCAATAACTATAAATACTAATGATCCTCGGGCAAAAATTACTCCCACAAAACCGCAGACGATAAGATCCACACATTATCGCCGCTGGTCATAACGGCGTATGGTTACATATTGTTACATAATGTAACATTGTGTCACATATTGTTGCACCTCTTTAGTGCCGAGTTCTCGTTTTGCTTTTTTTTTAATGAATAAAGGTCTCGGTGCCAAAAACGCTTCACTTAAACGGTAACAAAAAACACTCAACGCTACACTTGCCCCAACGCCGGAGGTTTGCACATCAACTCCTAGACAACAATGTTTGTTTTTGACCAAATTGCAGCCGGGGGGCCAAACTGTCTCCCTCCTCCGCCTACATATGAGGCCCCGCTCCCTGCCGTGACGGCCGGGGTCCCCCCCGAAACGCCGGGGACCCGCCGGTAACACCCACACGGCCCCCGTTTGTGTGGAAGACAAGCCCTGTATGTAACAAAACAATATAGATACCAGAATAACAGTAAGATGTGCTACATCTGCAGAAAACCTTAATGGTCATAAAAACTCATATTTTTGCCTGTAGTAAAATCTCCCCCCTCTCTGTCGTGGAGGTCAGAGGTCAGGGTTGCAGCAGCGGAAGTCCCGAGGCTGGAAGGGATTGCGGTGTTTTTGCTCAAAGACACCTCGACCGGGGTTGTGCGGTCGAAGCACCGTCTGTTCGACGGGCCTGCAGACTCACGATGAAGCCGGAGAAAACAGATACAGGTGTTCGCTGCGTTTCTCCTGGCGTGAAATAACACACACCGTTGCTTTGTTGTGGCCTTACATACCAGGCGGGAGCGAGGGAGGGAGAGGGCGAGGGGAGAGGCGAACCAAGAAATGTGTGAAAACGGGGCCATTTGGCCCCAAAGTGTGAAGCCGTCTTCACCTATTTAACACAAGCCGTCGGCACCCAGGGCTTCTTCGGACGGGGACTGCGGGGTGAACGCAAGACCTAGAGAGAGAGAGAGAGAGAGAGAGAGAGAGAGAGAGAGAGAGAAGAAAAGTTGGGGTTCTTGTTAGGAAAAAGAGGATCTTCAGTCACCTGGATTTTAAGACAGCTCACAGCACTGGAGGAGTATAAAAGAGCGGATAGCTTTGAGGGAGAGCTAGGAAAGTAACGATGCTGAGTGTGGAGATGTTTCCCAGTCTGTCCTTGGGGCCTCCGAGAATGGGCGACTGCTTCTACAGAGGTGAGTCGGTGCGTTTTTCCCCACATCGTTCCTCGCGACGTTCTGACGCGGGTTCAAATATATGCCGTATAATATCTGTAACACAACGGAGACACCAAAAAATCTCCACACCCTCAAAGAACGAACTCACCGTCGGCAGCCTCCACACACAAACGCACATTAACGAGTCAATGAGCCCGACGGCTCACCCAGCCAATGCCGGAAAGCAGTTTCGGGTTTCGGTGGGTCCCAACATGGGTTGTGGAGACCACCGGGGGGTGTTTTTCTGTGATTTTCTCGCAGGAAGTGAAGCGCTACGAGGCTATGCAGGAGAATGTCTACTCTTATGGTGGTTTCATTTTGTTCCCGAGGCCCCCCGTGTACATTATAGTTACCCCCTCGTGTTGTCCACACATTGGGCACTGCCCTCGTCTTCAGGGTCATTGATGACCCGCCTTCATTCTACCTCTAAGTTATTTAAGTTAGGATTTTAAACCCCCCGAATCTTTTTGCACGCAGAGACAACCTGTCATTCGTCGCAAACTGTGTGACCGTCTGGGTTTTCCCCTCTTCGCCGTGCAGGAAAACGGCATTTAATCAGCGGACGCCCCTCGTTTCTATCGGGTCACACATGACCCACACGTGTCCGAGGGTCAAAACGACCCTTACGGCAACCTTAGCACCCTAGTGGTGTAGAAATATGAACAAAAACACTTTCACTTGTTCTCATGTTGGGGTCCCTGTAGGAAAAGTCGTCACATTTCAGGTTGAAAAAAGATAATTTATAGTTTTTTCTCTGCTGTTAAACACTGCTAGTTTTAAAATGGAAGTAGTCAACTCCAGAAGCCTCCTCAGGCTGAGCTCTGGAAATGTTGTGGCCCCTCTGGACTAAACGTAGCACAGAAAGTGAGGAAATGTGTGTTTGGTAGATGATGTCTTTGTTGTAACGATGCTGCTTGGCAGTAAATCTGATACCAGGCAGCTGGTTGGCAGCACCTGGGGTACCAGGAGCTCAACACAAGAGTCGATAGCAGCAGCAAAACAAGCTGTTTGGCATTGGCAGAGAAGATTTGGCAAATTGTTCATGGGTGCAGCCCACATACTCAGCTCTGCTGCTCATCCCACATGTTCCTCACACATGTGGCGCCATCTAAAAGGGACATAAACAGGCTTTCCAACGGTATGAGATTTACTGCCAAGAAGCATTGTTACAACAAAGACATACTCTACCAAACACACATTTCCTTACTTTTTGTGCTAAGTATAGATCAGTTTCGTATGATCTACGTTGGAAAGGTGTGGGTTCCCTGACTACAGAATCATACATACTGGTATAAAAGCCCAGTTTCGGAGATGAATCGTGGCTGGCGGAGCGTTCTGCTAGTCAACAGACGTCAGCGTGCCGGTCTCCGGTCTGCTCTGACGTACCCATCGTCCATTCTGCTTTACCGCAGACAGAGAAGTGGCCCCGCACAGGCCACTGTTTCCCGCTCCCTGTGACATGGCCGCGAGGGCCCTCCCCTCGAGGCTGATGGCTCCGCCCCCGGTCCCTGGCGAGCCAACCAGCAAAGCCCAAGAGGAGGTGAAGATGGAGCTGGAGAATGTGTCGTTATGGAAACAGTTCAGCGCCGTCGGCACGGAGATGATCATCACCAAGAAGGGACGGTGAGGTCCTTCATATTGTTTTATAATGAATTGGTTAAACTCGGTTTTAACTTTACACGTTTTTCGGGTTAAATTAATGAGAGCCGGAACAAAACCAGACTGCTAAAACCCCGTGAGGTGTTCCCGCACCATGATAACGCAATCGTGACCTCCTGCAGTCTCCCCGTCTGTCGTGATTGTGATGTTTTTGTAGTCGTGTGCTTTTCTGCGTTATGTGGTATAAACGTGAGCTTCGCCGGACTTCCTGTCCTCAGGCGGATGTTTCCCGGACTGAGGGTTCGGCTGTCGGGTCTGAACCAGTCTCTGCGCTACATCCTCCTGCTGGACATCATCCCCGTGGACAACTCCCGCTACCGTTTCCACAACGACGCCTGGCAGGCCGTGGGCGGGGCCGAGGCCCGGCTCCCGGACCGGGTCTTCATCCACCCAGACTCGCCGGCCACTGGCGCCCACTGGCAGAGCCGTGCGGTCTCCTTCCACCGAGCCAAGCTCACCAACAACACACTGGACGCCCACGGACATGTGAGTGTCGACCGGTGTGTGTCTGTTGTGGGGTTGTTGGTGTGCCCCCCCACCTGCTCCTGACTGACCCTGTGACCTTACACCACAGTGTGGAGAGAACTATTAATAAATAACATTTAAAACCGGAGCTAGGAACAATCCTTTGACTGCCTTTATCTCAAACCTTTATTTTCCCGTCGTCTTCCTCCAGATCATCCTCCACTCTCTGCACCGGTACCAACCCAGGGTCCATGTGATCGAGGCCCGGGACGTGTTGAGGTGGGGGGGCGGGCAGCACTCCTTCACCTTTTCCGAGACCCTGTTCCTCACCGTTACTGCCTACCAGAACTCCAGGGTAAAGTCGCATCCGAGACACCCTTCTGTAGAGAGACCAGAGAGAGCAGTCATCTTCTCATAAAAACGTTACAAGAAACCGGTACTAAGGGGGTCAAAGGTCAGAGCTCCAGCTTCTGACGGTCATCTACCGTGACCGTAGGAGGGGTGTTCAGTTAGCTTCGATTCCTACCGAAGGACTCGTGTGTAACGGGAGTCTCGAAGGCGATGTGGTCACTGTGATGTGGCTGGTTCCTGTTGGCCAGGGAGACATTAACACACCACACCGCCAGACAGGAAGTTCAGAACCACCGATTTAACGAAACTTCTTGACATGTGTGTAGTGTTGCAGGAATGTGTTAGCATGCGTGTGTATGTGGCGTTATCAGTTTGCGCTAGTGTGTGTGTGTGTGTGTGTGTGTGTGTGTGTGTGTGTACGCGTTACCCAAGTAACCCTGACCTTTGTGCATTTCCAGATCACACAGTTGAAGATAAATTCCAATCCCTTTGCTAAAGGATTCAGAGAAGATGGCATGAACTGCAAAAAGTAACACACACACACACACACACACACACACACACACACACACACTCTCTCTCTCTCTCGCTCTTGATCTCGGTTCAGTGATAGAGGTTGAAGCCTTTTTGTGCATGTTAATGTAAAGGAGGGTTTCCTCGTTAGATAAAGAGCTGTTGAAAGGGCGTCCGGGTGGCGTGGCGGTCTATTCCGTTGCCTACCGACACGGGGATCGGTGGTTCGAATCCCCTTGTTACCCCCGGCCTGGTCGGGCGTCCCTACAGACACAATCGGCCGTGTCTGCGAGTGGGAAGCCGGATGTGGGTGTGTGTCCTGGTCGCTGCACTAGCGCCTCCTCTGGTCAGTCGGGGCACCTGTTCGGGGGGGGGGGGAGGGGGAACTGGGGGGAATAGTGTGATCCTCCTACATGCTACGTCCCCCTGGTGAAACTCCTCACTGTCGGGTGAAAAGAAGCGGCTGGCGACTCCACATGTATGGGAGGAGAGATGTGGTAGTCTGCAGCACCTCCCCGGACCAGCAGACTACCACATGTCTGCAGTCTACCACCACCCAGAGCGGGGGTGGAGCAGCGACCGGGATGGCTCGGAAGAGTGGGGTAATTGACCAAGAACAATTGGGGAGAAAAACGAGACAGATAGGCAGATAAATAAATAAATAAAGAACTGTTGTAAATTCTCTCTCACACACACACACACACACACACACACACACACACACTGAATGGCTGTATCAGTAACACACATGTTCTACCTTTGCAGACAGCGAGATGCCCGTCAGAAGCGTAAGATGTCCGAGACGACGCCGGAGACCCGAGACATCGGTGAGTAACGACGCTCCGCACATTCTCTCCGCCGACCCTCCGCGTTGTCCTCTTCTCACCTCCTGACCCGTTCCTCTGCCTCAGTGAGCTGCGACCCGTGTGACCCCTCTGAGCTCCTGCCCCAGACCGCCACTGCCGACCCCAGCCCCGCGGACCTGCAGGCCCTGGTCCTCGACTCCCTCCCCTCTTGCTTGTACCGAGCGGAGGACGCGCCCTACCGGGACCCTCGGGTCCCCGGGGAGCCGCTGGACCCGGAGCAGGCGTTCATGACATCCCAGATGTCCGACATCGCTGTCGACCTGGCCGACGGGATGCAGGATGTGCCGGGCAGTGAAATGGCCAGCAGTTTGATTGACAGGTGGGTGAAAAAGGATAAAGTTGTTATTCGGGGGGGGGGGGGTACACCGAGCAGATGCCCTCCTAACCAGAGTACAGGAAGAAAAGGTTTTAGTAAAAACCAGCTTGTCGGGTATTGTTTGTTTCGGCATCACCTGCAGGTGCAACAGTTAGTAATATCAATAGTAATGACATTATTATTACTATCTGTACTGATACTAGTTACTAGTGTAATACTAATAAGTAGTATTAGTACTAGTATTACTATTACTTACTACTAGTTACTACGACTAGTATTACTGTAATGGTACAAAAATGACAGTAGTGAATGGTATTAAAAATAAATCAATAAAATAATAATAAAATAAAATAAATACATAAATTAATGATAAGTTAGTTATTTAGACATATAAGAGACCATCACAGACATATTTACAGACAGTTATGTATCCACGTTAGTATTCTGACGTTCGTGTGTGTGTGTTTATTCCTCCACAGGTCTGATCACCTGAGTCTTCAGCCATTCACCGCCTTCTCTACTGCTCCTCTTCCTCACTCTTCACCCTCCTTTCACCCCATCCTATCCTCCTCCTCTTCGCTACAGCAAAACCCCTCCCCCTTTCTCGCCGTGACCCCGCCTCCCTCCTCCCCCTCCTCCTCCTCTGCCTGTTCGTCGGAACCGCTGTCGGCCCGCCCGCTGCTGGCTCCACCCAGCGAGGATAATTCTCCTCTGGTTCAGAGCGCCACTGTGTTCTCCTTCCCCGCAGACCCAGACCCAAACCAGCTATCGTCTCAGTCTCTGCCTGACCAAAACCAGCCTGGGCATCTCAACCAGACGATTCTGAACCAATCTGGTACCTCTGGGCCATGCTCCCTGTCCTCCCTTGGTGGTTATATGCCTCCTCTTCTCTCCTCTCTCCTTCCTCCAGCTCAGAATCCATCTTTTTCGGATGTGAGCCCCGGCTCAGGCCACCCTGTCCTGCCTGTCAGTCAAGCTCAGGCCCCACCCATCGCCCCGCCCCCTCCTCCCTCATCTTTTATCCATCAATCATCCTCCTTTCCTCTTCCGTCCTACCAATCCTGCATCTCCTCTCACCTCCCTCCCCCCCCACTCCCTCAGACTCTGACCACTACCACCTCCTCCTCCTCCTCCTCGTACTCCTCTTTTGCTCCTGAAGTAAGCGCCATGTCGCAATTTAACCCGGGCACCCCCTACCTTCCAGAGGTGGTACTGCACCACACCTCTCTTCTTCCCCAGCTTGAGCAATCTCTCCCCCCCACCCTCTACCCCGCCTTTCCCTCCTACCCCCTCCAGCTGTGCCAAGACCCCCGTGCGCCCCTCCCCATTTCACTCAGGCATCTGTACAGGCAGACCCAGCATGGCCATCCCCACGCGCAGGGGTCCTACCTGGACATGACCAGCAGAGTCGTATTCTGAAAGTTTGACTGACAGAGAAGAATAGCAAGGTTCACTGAGGTCAGACCACTGACACGGACACCTTGAAATCTGATGCTGACTCCAGATAGACACAGATAGACACTAGCGTGATCTGATGTTAGCAATGTGTAGCTTTAGTTCAAGTACTTCTTTTGTACCTTTACATAAGTGTGTGTGTGTGTGAGGGAGAGAGAGAGAGAGAGAGAGACAGAGAAAATGTGTTTACTTTCTAAAAGATCTTGAGGATGTTACACTCGGGAGGAAATTGTTCCTTGTTCCATTTGAGTTGAAACTTTTTCATGATCTATCCCCTTTCAGCTTGAAAATAAAAATGTTTCCATGAGCTTGGCGGCTGTGTCTTTATCATCACACGTTTACACACACACACACACACAGCGTAATATGTGTGAGACCGGAGGTTATGGCCATGAGGGCTGTCATACCTTCAGTTTCCTGTGTCTGGCGGCCTGTCCGGGGGTGTCTCCCCGCCTGCCGCCCAGCGACTGCTGAGATGGGCTCCGGCATCCCCGCGACCCCGAGAGCAGGATAAGCGGTTCGGATGATGGATGGATGGATGTCGTATACACATCCATGTCGACAGTACTGGTCACTGAAAGCGGTGAGAGAAGCAGATGTGACTTGAGTCTGACACAAGGATGTTGTTGAGGATTTGCAGAAATAACAGAGTTTTGACATCCTCTCCAAAATAAACAAGACAAATACATAAATGACTATTTACCAATTCAAACTGCAGTATAAAACGTGAATATGGTCTTATAAGATAACATTAATATTTGCCGGCAGCCATACCAACATGTACCAGGTGTGGGCTTGGCTACTTGGGACGGGAGACCTCCTGGGAAAACTGAGTCGTTGCCGGAAGTGGTGTTGGTGAGCCAGTAGGGGGCAGTCTTCCCTCTGGTCCTAATAAAAAACAAACAAACAAACAAACAAATACACATCAAATCCCAATGCCCCAGTGCAGTGACGCTGTGCTGTAGGAGACGCCGTCCCTCGGATGAGACGTTAAACCGAGGTCCTGACTCACCGTGGTCATTAAAGATCCCACGGCACTTATCACAAAGAGTAGGGGGTCCCCTGGTGTCCTGGCTAAATTCCCAACTTGGCTCTCTCCTTCTGGCCACCTAATCACCCCCCCTCCACATGTAACTGGCTCAATGACTCCTCCCTCTCCACCTCAAGCTGATGTGTGGTGAGCGTTCTGGTGCAAAATGGCTGCCGTGCACCACCCAGGTGGGTGCTGCACATTGGTGGTGGTTGGGGTGAGTTGTCCCCCCTTCAATGTGAAGTGCTTTGGGCGTCTAGATAAAGTGCCATATAAATGTAACGATTATAATAACAATCTCTAAATAGCTGAGAAGACTATTTAATTTGGATGGGTTTAACACATTCTGTAAGCCATTTGAAGCCATTAGTCTTTTCTCCGTCACGCAGGTTCCCATGGCGACGTTAATCAGGATTTGGTTCTCGGTTGTAGACTGAACTGGGCTTTGAGACTTTAGATTTTGGGAGATCACACCTGGTCTTGGCTATCGGTCCGGGGAACGAGTAGGTGGTCGTGCAGATGGTGCTGGTGAACTCTGACCTTGTCAGCAGGTGACGCTGAGAGCGGCTGACGGACACTCGGATGTTAATAATCCATCAGCCTGGTCTATGTGGGTCAGGTTCCCCTCAAACTCAACCCTCACGCGAAGTCCAACCCTCTGGGAACCTTTGTGTGTTTAACAGTCCCGTCTGTGCCACTCCGGAATTACGTTTCACATGAATTGTGTCACTTCAGCGACACACAAAACCATCCACCCATCCACTATCCAAGCCGCTTATCCTAATCTGGGATTTATTTGGCACTTTAAAGACTTTTAAGAAAACGTGACGGGTTAAAGGCAGGCATTTTGCCAGTAATTACTACTAATCATTGCAACCGTATCTTAATACACGTAATTTTTCACCGTCAAAATATGAATAAAATACGAATGAAAAAAACACGACTTTACGTCCTTTGCGCGCTTTAGACGCCCAAGATCAGTTGTCGCTCAGTCGTTTCGACGTCGGGAGTTTTCCGGCCTGCAGTTGTGCGTCGTTCCTCACTAAACAGTCCCATCCTAATACAACCCACCTGAATCCTCCTATCCACACACACACAGCTTGTCAAAACAACTGCCAAACCCACACGCCTTACTGCCTGCACATGGGGGCAGGTCTCTCGGAGAGTTTGCCCCGGTCGGAGACCCCGCTCGTGGGCCGATGTCAACGGTCAACTTGGTGTTTACTCAAAACTCTGAACTCGTCACATATTAACCAGCCGCCATGTCAAAAGGCCATCGTGTTCGCCCACAGACGCGTCACAAACCCCCCCCCCCCGCTAGCGCTACGCCGCCTGAGCCTTGAGGCGCTCCGTCACCGGGATCCGTGCTATCAACCTCTTTCGAGTTCCTCGGCCCTTATTACCCGGTGCCTTCTGGAGACGAGTAACGGAAGCTCACCGGCGGCTGTCAGTGATCCGGCTCTCCTGCTTCAGTAACCTACCTTTGTTTCAGCACAGGTCAGTATTTCTAACTTTGTGCAAAGGTAAACTGCCATTCAGGACATCCGTATTGGCGTGAGTGCTCATCTTGTGTTGGACAGTTTTACCAGCGTCCACTCTGGTCCTCCGGCACGAGGACGCCGAGCTGCAGACTACAGGGAGGAAGCTGAACGGCACATTTCTTTATTCTTTTAGTGAAAATCATTTGACTTAAGACGCGTACTTTTACCCTGCAGCGTTTTGGACCGACTTGCTCTGTGTCTCGACGGACAGCAACGCGTGATGAGAGCCGGACAAAACACAAATAATATGTTATTTCATCCTCCTCCTCTGCAGGAGCTCGGAGAAGAAGAGCCTCACTCGATTCTGGGATTTCAACAGCCACCGTCTGGGACCCTGAAGACCCGTATTACTGCTAAATGTGCGCGTGCACACCTGCACGCAACACACCCAACGCACCTGAGCGAGAAGGCGAGGCAAAGCCAACACATCTGCCGACCACAGACAAGGAAGGTCTGAACCGAGAGTCCCCCTACTGCAGTTAAGGATTTGGATTCATACCTTCATCTGTGATGATGCTGATGAAAATCCCTCGTCTTCGGCCCTCGATAAATCACTTCCCGCCGCTGAGGCTGTTCGCCACAGCGGCCCCCAGGTCTCGGACCACGGAGAGGGTGAGGGGTACAGCGCCCGCCCAGAATCCCCTGCAGGAGGCCCTGAGCTTTCAGGATCCCAGCGCTTTCGGGGTGAAGAGTCTGGGGGAGCTGCTCCGTGCCCTGGGGGTCTTCCGCCTCTGCTCCTTCCCCGTCCTCGTTAACAACTGTGGGAAGGTAAGAGAGAGAGAGTGTGTGTGTGTGTGTGTGTGTGAGTGTGTGGATAATGGGGAGGGGGATGAAGAAAACAGAAAAAGACCAAGCTCATCTCACATCTAGAAACAGAATCGGCGTTCACATCAGGAGGATTCGGACAGGATGTGTTGCCCGTGGTGACCTTAGACAAGGTCAGCTGACCAAAGTCTGTATGTGAATAACTAATTTAAATAGTAAGTCAAAAGCAATATAAAGAATACATATTAGAATATGTTCATCATCTCATCTCATCTTCAGCCGCTTCTCCGGGGTCGGGTCGTGGTGGCAGCAAGCTAAGTAGGGCACTTCAGACGTCCCTCTCCCCAGCAACGCCCTCCAGCTCCTCCTGGGGGATCCCAAGACGTTCCCAGGCCAGATTGGACATGTAGTCCCTCCAGCCAGTTCTGGGTCTACCCCGGGGTCTCCTCCCAGTTGGATGTGCCCGGAAAACCTCCGAAGGAAGGAGCCCAGGAGGCATCCTGATCAGATGCCCGAACCACCTCAACTGGCTCCTTTCAATGCAAAGGAGCAGCGGCTCTACTCCGAGCTCCCTCCGGGATGTCCGAGCTCCTCACCCTATCTCTAAGGCTGAGCCCAGACACCCTACGGAGGAGACTCATTTCAGCCGCTTGTATCCGCCATCTCACCCTTTCGGTCACTACCCAAAGCTCATGACCATAGGTGAGGGTTGGAACGAAGATTGACTGGTGAATTGAGAGCTTTGCCTTCCGGCTCAGCTCCCTCTTCACCACAATGGTCCGGTACAACGTCCGCATTACTGCCGATGCTGCACCGATCCGCCAGTCAATCTCTCGCTCCATCCTACCCTCACTCGTGAACAAGACCCCGAGATACTTGAACTCCTTCACCTGAGGCAACAACTCATCCCCAACCCGGAGGAGGCGATCCACCATTAGTTATTTCATGTATTAACTAAATTTATAAGACTAACATCGTTGTAGAAGGGAGGTATATGGCAAATTTACAATCAGACGGAGAAATGACAGAATGCCTCTTGTCTTGGTATTCAAGACAATCCGGCTCTGCCGTCTGGTACAGGAATGCTGTTAAAGCAATGGGTGTGTCACTCCTTAGGATCCGCTGACATCCGTTTAGGGATTCAGCCTTGTTCTCAGCCACTAATTGAACAGAAAGTGTGGTAAAGGACTTAAATGCTATGTGTAGCTAAGCCTTGTCCATCTACGAGGAGTGGGGTATGTGTGTGTCTAGGGTTCCAGTCTCACTTCCAATAGACATACCTTCCATCTTCATCTTCCACCTCCATCACTCCATACCACCTCTCCTGGGTCTGTTTCTCTGTCAGTTGATGTCTGTGGCGAGGACTCTGCTGGGACGGAGGGGGTTCTCCATGGTCCTGCGGCCCTCCGTCTACGCCCAGTTTGTGGCCGGGGAGAGCGAGAGCGAGATCGCCCAGTCCATGGAGAAGATGAACTCTCTGGGACTGAGGCCCATGCTGGCGGTACCCATAGAAGAGGATCTGGGTGAGAGCAGCGGGTAGGACAACACCTGGCTCCACAGCCGTGGCTAGTGGGGGGGCACAGCAGCACCTACTGGTCAAGGTTTGAATTGCAGTTTTGGGTGGAAATCGAATAATTTCCACAATGAGTAACCAAATCAGTAAGCCAAACAAAAACAATCACATACAGATATTATGAGCTATCATAAAGAATTATCATAAAGGGATATCAAAAGAGGTATCATTCCTATACATATTAAATAAAAAATATGAAGAGATATCACGAGAGTTAGTATCCTTTAAAGTGCAGTCTTATATATTTTTTGCCATGGTAGATGAAGAGATATTAATCATGGTGGTAACATCATACCTCGTTTTGGTTCATGTCTCTTGGAGCTTTTTTCCCATTTTTAACACTGTGCCCCCCCCTCACCCCCGCTCCACTGACACTTTCTCCTAAAATAAACCCCATCCCATCTCACAATTTCTCCATCCCACAAAGTAAAGATAACCAGTTTGAGAGGAATACGTTGTCACCTCCACCAGTGAGAAGAGATATGAGGACAACATGGCGGCCATGTTGGAATGCGTGCGCATGTCTCACAGCAATGCTTGGAGCAAAGATCCCATGATGCAGCTGAAGATCACGGCCCTGCTCAGCCCGGAGCTTTGTGTAAGTCAGTTTCCCCTCTCACTTCTGCCAGCGTTTTCAGACAAACTGTATCTGATGCAGGGAAATATTCACAAATATCGTGATTCGTTTGAACCGGCGACCCCTTCTGCAGAAAACCCTCTCCACCTCTTATCAAATGATCGGTTTTTGGATGATGAACAATCACAGTAAATCTGTGCATTGTGCAAATAAATTGGGGAATAAATCAAATGTGAGGAAACTAATAGCTTGAATCATACCTGGGTAGAGTGACACTGCAGTTCAGATATGCGAAGCTGCTCTTAAATAATTAAACTCGATTTACTTCTGTTGATTGAAACTTTACAAACTGCCTATCATGGGTCATATGACAGTGTGTTTTTTTCCCCTTCAGGCAAGATTTATCTCTGTATGTTAATGTTTATGTGATGTAGACTGTATATGTGTCCTATCTGTATTAAGGTTAAACTCACCTCCCTCCTCTCCAAACAACAAGGCCTGTACAATCTGGATCTCCTGGTCAAGGGTATGAATGGAGAGGTAAGTTTAGAATGTAAAATAACTTGAAGAGTACACTCAGTAAAGTACAGCTCCAAGCCAGGTGTACCCCCCCACCCCACCCCACCCCTCAGGTGCTCTAGTCTGACTCACCGGATGTACACTGCTGGTATACGCCTACCATTGGCCGACTATTTCAGTCAGAATTCTACCCCTTTCCTCCCCGCTTCCCCTATCTAGTGTTACCGTTTTCAAAGACCCCATCACTACGTGAAACAACGACAACCTTCGAGCTAGCAACCTGCATGCTGAAAATGACAAGCCCCCCCCCCGACACTATTTTGCAAGGGCACCGCCGCTGCATCCTGAGTTTAGCGCCCCCCCATAACAGAATCTGAATTGTCTTTACTGGCCAAGTATGTTTGCACATACAAGGACTCTGATTCTACTCTAGTGGCTCTCAATGTATTTACACAGAATAACAACTCAGTAATCTTAAGGAACATATACAAGAAATGACAATATAGTATAGGTGAAACTGTTTCTGTGAGCTGTTAACAGGATACAAATAGTGTAAAGGAGTGAAGAGTGCAAGGAGTGTGATAAAAAAGTCGGCACTTTATATACATATAGTGGGTGGTTATGCACAGTATACAGCCTGTTCAGATATACAGTAGTGAGTGAAATATATTTCACATTTGTATTTTAGACTAAAATTAACATATATGATTTGTAGGTACAGTGGGTATTATGGTGTTCCAGGGTTATTGCACAGTGCCACAGTGAGTTAACTGTCCATAAGTGTGATGGCAAGGGGCAAGAAACTCTCCCTGTGTCTGGTGGTTTTAGTGTACAGTGTTCTGCAGCGCCTACCAGAGGGGAGAAGTTGGAACAAGTTGTGTCCAGGGTGTTAGGGGTCTGCAGTGATTTTCTTCAGCTAAAGCGAAACGTGTAGATAGGTCTGGCTATGCGAGACTATAGGTGCTAGGATTTAGGTGAAAACCAGCTGAGGACTTCCACTCAATTGTAGCATAAGACAGGGTTATCAAAGGTTTTGATTGGTTTTGTTGGCTGCATGGTGGCGCAGTGGTTAGCACGATCACCTCACAGCAAGAAGGTCCTGGGTTCGAGCCCCGGGGTAGTCTAACCTTGGGGGTCAACCCGGGTCGTCCTCTGTGTGGAGTTTGTATGTTCTCCCCGTGTCTCTGTGGGTTTCCTCCCACAGTCCACAGACATATAGGCCAGGCGAATAGACCACTCTAAACTGTCCCTAGGTGTGAATGTGTGTGTGTCGGCCCTGTGATGGACTGGCAGCCTGTACAGGGTGTCTCCCCACCTGCTGCCCAATGACTGCTGGGATAGGCTCCAGCACCCCGCGACCCCA
Source organism: Lampris incognitus (assembly GCF_029633865.1). Classification (NCBI taxonomy): domain Eukaryota; kingdom Metazoa; phylum Chordata; class Actinopteri; order Lampriformes; family Lampridae; genus Lampris; species Lampris incognitus. The sequence continues at coordinate 197,679 of NW_026611075.1, forward strand.
GTTGGGATAAGCGGCTTCGATAATGGATGGATGGATGGATGAATCACCGCAACCACGATAGGTCCTTGATCATACAGTCATAAGTGTGCACAATTTTTTTTAGGCTTATAGGTCCAGTAGTATGCGAGATTAGCCGCGGGCAGACAGACTACACAAACGCACAATAAACACCAGAAAGATGCAAATGTATTATCTAATCCTGCCCCAAATGTGCCTCCACCAGCCAATCATCTTCCCCGGTTTGGATACGGAAGAGAATGCCCACTTCCTATGTGGCCTGCAGAGGCTCAACAGAATAGCAGAGGTACAGATGTGAAGGGTCACGGTTCAATCTTAGTTCGTTTAATGATACCATCATCAAACCATGTCACATATTATTCGTGCTCTGTTGGAACAGAACAGTTTTGAGATCACATTTCCTGTTTTGAAGGCCAGCGCCAAGAAGGTCCGAGTCCTGGTTGACGCAGAGTACACATACATGAACCCCGCCCTCTGCATCGTCACCATGGCGATGATGAAGAAATTCAACCGAGACGGCGCCTGGATCTGGAACACGTACCAGTGCTACCTAAAGGCAGCTTTTCGCTCTTTAACACGCTAACGCCAATTCAGTTTTCTGTTTTGTTTTCATCTCTGCTGAGATTTTGAAGGATATTACTGTAAAACAAACGGTGTGAGCCAAATATGCTCTCGACCAAAGTAAGTAAGTCAGATTCTTTAACATTTGTGCATTCCGGATTCCCGGAAGCATTATAAGTAAATAGATGACTGACAAGAATGTTTCCAAATGTAGCTGGTAAATATTATTCGGTGGTACTGACTGAAACAAAGTAAACCACTCACGGTCCATGCCTTCAGAAACACAGGAGCGGGTGTTCTGTTGATATGTGCTACCTTTCGGGGTGCGCCAGCTAGCGGTTCTGCACATGGTGGCGAGGTTAAGGTTAGAGTTACGCTGCATTCCAACCTCCTGCTCGAGAAAGCACAATGGGACGCCGCTCAAAGTCGGTGTTTCTGACGTCACACAACAAAGGCAGCACCCATGGAGGCGCACGGTGTAAATGGTAAACCATCAGCTAAAAGGCAACATTAAGTATAGTTGCATTTATTTGATTACAATAAGACATACTAACATAGAGTAAAACCTCTTCTGCATGTAAATTGATGTCAAAACATGTCCCCAATGTTATTGAATAGCTGGTTATGGTAAACAATCTGAAAGTTACCTTCTTTGCACAAATGTTATTCCTCTGTTTCGTTTATATATGCAAGGAGGCTGCGCTGCTGATAGTTCAATTGTCGATACTACTGCAACTACTACTACTTTTGGCTGCCAGCACACCTTCGATTTCCAGCTTCATACTCATCACTCTGTCTGACACTCTCTTCCCCTACAACACACTCTTAACTTACTCTTCCTTCAGAATGACCCCTACTCCACTTCTCCTCTCATTCGCACCATGGTAGAAGAGTTTGAACCCTCCTCCGATACTCCTGGCCTTACTCCCCTTCCACCTGGTCTCTTGCACACACAGTACACCTAGCTTTCTTCTCTCCATCATATCAGCCAGCTCTCTCCCTTTACCAGTCATAGTGCCAACATACATTTAAAGTTCCGACTCTCACCTCCACACTCTTACCCTTCCTCCTCTCCCACTGCCTCTGGACATGCCTTTCCCCTCTCTTTCTCCTTTGCCCAACAGTGGCATAGGTTCCACCGGCACCCTACTGGTCAACAGTACCAGTGGCAGTCGTTGGTAACCCAGGCCTCGGCCGATCCAGTATGGAAATCTGATTTATGATCCGCATGTTTGATTTGGCAAAGATCGCCCTTCCTGACGCAACCCTCCTCATTTATCCGGGCTTGGGACCGGCACTAAGAATGCACTGGCTTGTGCATCCTCGGTGGCTGGGTTAGTTCAATTGTCGATACATTTGCCAAAAAAACTCCCCACCAGTTTGTCATGGTCAGCCAGGATTTTTTTTGTTTGTTTGGCGTCATGCACCTGGAACGCTAGGTGGTCAGAAATCAGAAATTTCAACTGATAAATTCTGACCTCAGACGTTGAATCGAACTCAGTAGATTCAGCTATCGATTTGTGCTATGGTAGCATTTTTCGACAAAGCAGCATAAATCGTCTGAATACCGGGTCACGTTCTCCTTTGGAAGCCTTGTTTCTAGTTTGATTTGTTGTTGTAATTCACATCACTGATCCTTAGACGGCAGCACTTAGCGTTTAACAAGCTCCCATTTATGTCTATTTATTTATTCATTTATTTATGTCTATCTTTCTGTCAGGAGTCCAGGTCTCTCCTACAGGAGGCCCTGCATCTGTCCAAAACTCAGTCTTTCTGTCTGGGGGTAAAGCTGGTGAGAGGAGCCTACATGGACAAGGAGAGAAAGTTGGCTGAGAAAGAAGGTCGCCCTGATCCCATCCACCAGAGCTGGGAAGACACTAATGACAGGTGACCAAGTCAAAGGCAAACCATGATCAGCCAAAAATGAATGCTGATTTAGTATCTTCCAGTGTGTACCACTAAATACAAACACCAAACCCATTCATTCATCTCGTATCTGAGGTGTTTTTAATTAAAAACCAAGGTGTAGTGAGAATGTTTTACAGACCAGATTACCATAAGCAGTGGTTCTCAAACTTTTTGGACCAAGCACCACCTCTGATCCAATCAAAGCACCCGAGTACCACCTACAAGCCACCGGTTTATTAAACTACAAAATGATCTCAATGAGCACACACATGCACGCATGTGTAAGACTATAGGAGGTGATCTATATACATCCTATACCTTGGCCAATTAACAAAATATACGACCCACTGATCTAAGCTGGGTTCGACAAAGGAGAAGTTGAAGGAAAAAACCGCCACGGACAGTTATTTTAGAAAATGAATAAACCCGCATGTGTTTTACAACAAAATGGAAATATGTCACAAGTGCACTTCGGTATAGAATAGTAAAATAATAAACTCTGTTTCTTTCCTCAGTTCAGTCCGAGTTCAGTATTAAACCCTCTTGTTTCGTTTGTAATGTCCCTTTAAATGAAAATAAAAATTAGAGCTCTTTTGCTGAAAGCCCCCCCAAAAAGTGAAGAAAATTCTACCTGGGTGGTACAATTTTGAATTTGGAGAGCTCCCTGGAAAACCTTACCTGGCTGTGTTTATCTTCTGCTGTGTTGACGTCTTCGTCACTGAAGAAGGGGCAGGGCACCTTGGCTGGAACGACGGCGGATTTCTTCCTCCACCCGCTGTCCACGTTGCTCTCACTCAGTCAGAAGTATGCATAGAAAAAACCCAACCTGCATACGGCAGGGGAAATCAGCAAACGTCTACTACTCAAAAGCACCAGATCGGGAATTCGACTCTCTACTGTATCTCTCACACTAGAAGAACCCTGCTACAATGTAGCGGTTTGGTGATCCACCTGTCTAAATCTCCCTCCTCTTCATCCTGCCAGCTAACCGCCTTCCCCCTGCTCAGAATCATCTGAAATGCCGAGAAAAGTGGTTTTTAGCCATTTTTAGAAAATGCATATTTTGCATAATTATGCATAATTATGCATAATTATTTTAATTTCTGCTATTTTTCTGGTCCTCTCTGGAACAACACCTACCACCTCCAAAAAAAACGAGGCTCATAAATGCATTTTTGCAAAAATGCATATATTTTGCATAATGCCAAAACATTTCTAAGTCCCAGGAAAAAAAATTTTATAGATGAAAAAAATCAAAGATGCTCAGAATCACCTGAAACGCCGAGAAAAGTGGGTTTTTTATCCATTTTTAGAAAAATGAATATTTATGCATAATTAATTATGCATAATTTTAATTTTCTGCTATTTTTTTATAGGTGCCCCTGATCATCCCCAATAACCTCCAAAAAGAATCAAGGCCCCAAGTGCTTTAGTTTGGCCGTTTATAGACTCTCACACAGACACAACACCACACACCAGACACACATGGTGACAATACAGGAGTAGATTCCCAAAACAGAGAATCAGGAAACAAATCAACAACAAAACAGAATTAAGCTACTGAAACCGCATATGGGCTACGAGACGTAGCCACTTAGCTCTGTGTAGCTAACAGCACTAACCACAGCAGAATCCATACAGCTGTAAACTACTAATAAGACACGTTAGCCTCTAGCTAACGGTTAGCCTCTAGCTAACGGTTAGCCTCTAGCTAACGGTTAGCCTCTAGCTAACGGTTAGCCTCTAGCTAACGGTTAGCCTCTAGCTAACGGTTAGCCTCTAGCTAACGGGTCTGACCCTTTAGCCGAGCGGTTAGTGACGTCGCCTTGTGGCGCAGAATACTCCGTATCGAATCCCGCACCGGGCAAGAAAATAACCGGTTACACAGTCGTCACTTTAGATAACACTTTCAGTGAAATAGCAGGCTGTATGTCTACAATCCTCCGTTTTGTTTTTTGTTTTGTTTGTTTTATAACGAACCATCTTCGGCTCTCGTTATCAGTTGAACAACAAGACAACAACAACGATACTAGAGTGGCTAAGCTTAAATGGCTAACGGCTAATGCAGCACAGCTAGCTACTGTTAACGCTCACCGGAGAATCCGGGTACCAGAACACAAAATCCTCAACGAACTCTTCATTAATACGCAAATCAAACAAAACAAAACAAAAATAACTTCAGTGGCTGCGTTTGTAGACTTCAATCATAGACTTTAGGTCAACTTAACCGCTTCAGTAGCGTTACTTAGCAACGGACAGACTAAGCCACGTTACGTGTCGTAAGGCTTACTACACACCGCTAGCGCCCTCTGCTGGCGAGTTGGGGGACTACACTATACTAGAGTGTACAATAACTTAGTAGGGCAGCTAAATTATGGTGGTTACACACACACACACACACACACACACACACACACACACACACACACACACACACACACACCTCCAACGGATCTTTCATCATGATAAAAGTAAAAAGGAGACGTGTAAATGATATTTTCACTGACAAAAACAGACCGCCAACACCACGTAGTGTTCATACCCTGATTATACTGATTAGATAAATCACAAATTGTTCAAATGAATGTTCAGACATGTTAACGGGTTTGATTAGGCTCAGCCAATTTATCGGCACGTTTAGCAAATGTCCAAAGACCACCAAAGGTACCGGTTTGAAAACCAGGTGTTTTTGTTTTAATCTCAACTTTAATCCGTTTCTCTCTCTCTCAACAGTTACAACAGCTCCATGGAGGTCATGCTGGAGGTCATCTCCCAGAATCCTCAGCGGTACCGCATCATTGTGGCCACGCACAATGAGGAATCGGTCCGACGGGCCGCCACAAGGTGAGGCCAGTGTCGTTTCCGTTGGGCCGACCCCGGTGTGTGTGCGGAACAACGTCATTTTCACTGTTGGACCTGCTAACCTCAGTGGCTATCAACCAACACGCTGCCTCAGACACAGCAGAGTGAACACCATCCAGCCGGTGGTCTAACAGTCTAAACAGAGCCGCCGCTGGGCAGAAAGGTCACCAAATCTACACAGTATGTGCAGGAAGAGTAGGTAGAAGCTGTTTTGGTAGAAACGCTGTTTTTCCACATCTCTCCAACCTTGGTTAAATCGTCCGATGAACCTTTAGAAACCATTTCTCTCTCCAACAGTACCTTCCCAGACAGCATCCGGATGTGGGCCGCTTCAGGCGGTGATGCGGCACTGACGGCCTTCTTCTGGCCCTGATAAAATGGATGTGAGCCTGAAGTGGCCCACATGTATAATAGCAAATATGGCTCAAATATGCCAAATCAAATGTGGGCCTTTTTTGGCAAAGATGCGGTGCTCTGGGCAACATGTGATCTGGATGTGACCCTGAAGTGGCCCCGTGTGGTAAATGGTGAATATGGCCCAAATATCACAAAACAAATATGGGCCACTTTTGGCAAATATGTGGCACATGCGGCATTGCTATGGCTTGGTTCTGGCCCAGACCTGGCAAACAGGAGCGCACCGCCCAAGTGCCATCATTCCACGCGGTATGTGGGCCGGAGGAAAGGGTCGGGTGTGGGACGGGTCCGGGCCACAGCAATGTTTTTCTACCTGGGAAGCCAGCAAATAATTCACTGCTGAGCTCAGCACAGGAGAACATGGAGGAACACTGGACGAGCCAAAAATGATTCACCTTGTTCACCTCTCCCAAATGCCATGGTCTCCATTGTGAAAACGCCACTATAAAAATACAATTTCAAGAGTAGGATTAATCACTCACAGCCGGAAATCCTCTCAGTAGCTACAGTAAAGCATTTCCCACGGCTGAGCTACGTTCTCTTACTGTTGTTTTATGAAAGAAAGATATTTCCCATTCGACCGACTTGGGCACTGTGCAGTGGCGGATCTAGAGATTTTTTTTCCTGGGGTGGCGAAGGGGTGGTATGAGGTTCAAGGAGGCTTGAACCTCATACGTTATTCATTATTATTCAATTCAGTTATTCAAAACTCGGATTTCACCGAATGTATTTCGTTCTCTACTGTTTGAGATGAGTTTGGTGCGGGTTCTCATTGACCTTCGCCACGCATGTGCATAAAATATACTTTCAAAACACATTATCTGATTTATACATGGGGTGGCAACAGGGGCGGCAAGACTGTGTCCCAGAGGTGGCAGCTGCCACCCCGTAGATCCGCGCCTGGCACTGTGCAAAAGTCTTACAATGGCAGGAAAAAAACTGGTTTTTCTGTCTGTGCCTATTTCCCTGCTCCCGGTAGGTGAAAATAGGGGCCGTCACCAAATTTCAGTACCAGAGAAGGGGAGATACGTATACCTGGCACTCCTGAGTGCACTCCTCTAGCTGATTCTGTGACAGTTAATGAGGACAGCTGATCTGTTCACTACAGTAAAAAATAAATGTGTCTAGTTGAAATCATTATTGCAACACCTATTGATTTTAATGGAAAAAACAAGTGGAAATTCTCCCTCATTCGTAGCCTGCATGTAGTCAGTGTATATTTTATTTGACCGTTGCTGCAAAATAAACCTTTGCCAGTAAACCGCTTGACTTGATTCTCCTCGCCAAAACACCGATTCATGCCTCTCCGAAGCGCACAAAAAGACACCGCCGCCAGCAAATTTAGCTACAAGTACTTCTAATTACTGAGTTCATGGCGCCCAGAAGTTTCAGATTTTATACCACAACTGGTTCGAGGCAATCAGTTTCCTGATTTTTTTTTGGGGGGGGGGGCAGCGGCTCAGGAGGTAGAACAGGCCGCCCGGTAACCGGAGGGTTGCCGGGTCGATCATCAGCCCCTCCTTGCAAAACCGTCGAGGTGCTCTTGAGCGAGACACCTAAATCCTAGCTGCTCCTGATGAGCTGGTTGTCGTCTTGCCGTCGGTGTATGAGTGTGTGTGCATGGTGTTGATTGTTGACTGTAAAGCACTCTGAGCGGCTATTGTAGCTCGGAAAGCATCATATAAATGCGCTCCATTGACCCGTTCCTCAAGTAATCTCAGCTAATCTTTACGGCGTGCTACAGGTTAAGCAGCGGTTGTTGCTTCTTCCACCTACAGGATGGCAGATCTGGGGATTGATCAGAACGGCGGGTCGGTTTGCTTCGGTCAGCTGTTGGGGATGTGTGACCATGTTTCCCTCACGCTGGGTGAGTCGCCACACAACAACAGACTCAACTCACAGCTTCTCATTTTCCACCTGATCCCTTCATCCTGCAGACTGGTTGTGCTCAGAGGAAACTAAAGCGGGTTGGAATTCACGGATTCTCTCACAGTCAACTATCTACTACTACTACTACTTCCAGCTGTTCCCATTAGGGGGCGCCATCTCTTCCTGTCCTCTGTCACACCAGCCACCTGCATGTCCTCCCTCACCACATCCATAAACCTCCTCTTTGGCCTTCCTCTTCTCCACAGTCAACTATCTACTACTACTAGCCTCCTCTTTGGCCTTCCTCTTTTCCTTCCCTGGCAGCTCCATATTCAGCATCCTTCTCCCAATATACCCAGCATCTCTCCTCCACACATGTCCACACCATCTCAATCTTGCCTCTCTTGCTTCGTCTCCAAACCGTCCAACCTGAGCGGTCCCTCTAATATACTCGCTCCTGATCCTGTCCCTCTTCGTCACTCCCGGTGAAAATCTCAGCATCTTCATCTCTGCCACCTCCAGCTCCGCCTCCTGTCTTGTCATCAGCGCCACCGTCTCCAAACCATACAACATAGCTGGTCTCACGACCCTCTTGTACACCTCTCCCAGTTGGCTATACTAATATGTCATTCGGGCGAGGATGCAGCCTATTTGTGTGGTATCGGGGGCTCCAAACCTTTACCCCCCTGCCACACACAGCCCTGACAGTTTCTTCCCTGCCGATAGTGTAAATGATGCACAACCGCCAGACCTTGTCTGGATAGGATTGTAGAGAGGAGACATGCACCAAGCCAGACTCTCTGGTTGGTCTGCACTGATCTAGTTAAGCGCCCCCCCGCCCCGCCCATACACTATATTCTGTAACTTCCGTTAGTTTGACATCATATTGTGCACCTACTCCACGCCTCGTGCCCCCCCCCCACCACCACCACCACCACCGCACACGTACACAAATCGCAGAATTTCTCTTTTCTACTTGTTTAACATCAAACCTAATCACCTCAACCCATCCCTAGAACGGCTTTTGTGACGGCATCACCAACATTTTCACCAGTCACAAAACCTTTTGCACCACCCATCCCTACCTTCTGCCCCAGTGTCCTGTTTAACGTGGAAATAGGCCACAGTACGGAAGCGAGAGGCGCTCCGAACGCCGTTTCACAATGTGTTCGTTCACCCTTTACTACGCTAACGCACCCCCCACACACTTGCATCTACGTGTATATATATATATATATATATATATCAATCTTTCTTTCACTTTTCTCAGTGGTTACTCTCTCGCCCCCCCCCCCCCAGCTCAGCGAGGTTACGCCGTCTACAAGTCGGTGCCGTACGGCTCGGTCGACGACACGCTGCCCTACCTGGTGCGCCGGGCGCAGGAGAACCGCACCGTGCTGCAGGGCATCCGCAAGGAGAGAGACCTCCTGAGACAGGAGCTACACAGGCGGATCCGCACGGGGCTGGGGGGGGGGGCAGTAGGTGAGGTGGGGAGGGGGGTGGGCAAGTAGGGCCTCCAGGAAAGAGTGAAGGAGGGATGTTTTAAAATGTGGATTAGGGGAAGAAATGTATCTGCTGCCGGTGATGGAAGAGTGATTTGTGATTTTAAGAATTGCCTACGCGCCATTAAAGAGCACCGTTTTTATAAGATTTTAAAGTGCATATTTTTTGGGGGGCACCTTTTTTTCAACCGCATTAGTTTCAGCTGATTGTGAGGTGTTGGATTTGTGAGCCGCAGAAAGCAACATTGAGAACACGTGTCAGTTACATTGTATCACAGGCTGGTTCTGTTACGCCGACGTCGCCAGTCAGATACTTTGTAACATGTTTACCGTAAACCATTACTGCAATTTCTCTTACTGCAATTCACCCTTTTTAAAAAAACACACCAATCATGTTCGGGTCTTTTTCACAGTAGTCAAAGATGAGTTATGAGTTACCTTATGTGTGGTTCACTTCCCCCTTATGAAGGTCATGGGTTCGAGCCCCCCGGGGTAGTCCAACCTTGGTGGGTCGTCCCGGGTCGTCCTCTGTGTGGAGTTTGCATGTTCTCCCCGTGTCTGCGTGGGTTTCCTCGGGGGCTCCGGTTTCCTCCCACAGTCCAAAGACATGTAGGTCAGGTGAACTGGCCGGACTACATTGTCCCTAGGTGTGAATGTTTGTATGTGTGTGTGTCCCGGCCCTGTGATGGCCTGGCGGCCTGTCCAGGGTGTCTCCCCGCCTGCCGCCCAATGACTGCTGGGATAGGCTCCAGCATCCCCGCCACCCTGAGAACAGGATAAGCGGTTCAGCTAATGGATACTCCCCCAATTGTACCCGGCCAATTACCCCACTCTCCGAGGTGTCCTGGTCTCTGCTCCACCCCCTCTGCCGATCCGGGGAGGGCTGCAGACTTACCACATGCCTCCTCTGATACATTTGGAGTCGTCAGCCGCTTCTTAGCACCCGAGTTACACCAGGGGGACGTAGCGCCCAGATCACGCTATTCCCCCCAGTCCCCCCCCGAACAGGAGCCCTGACCGACCAGAGGAGGCGCTACTGCAGCATCCAGGACACATACCCACATCCGGCTTCCCACCCGCAGACACGGCCAATTCTGTCTGTAGGGACGCCCGACCAAACCGGAGGTGACACGAGGATTCGAACCCCGTCGTTGGTTCACCCGTTTACCTTCGTTGGACCACTTCTGGTAGGTACGGACCACTGCATACCAGAGATTGGAGATGCTCTGACCCAGTCATCTAGCCATCGCAGCTTGGCCCCGAGTCAAAGTTGCTCAGATCCTCTCGCTTTGCCCATTTTTCCTGCTTCAAACACATCAAGAACTGACTGTTCACTTACTGCCCAATACACCCCACCCCTTGACAGGTGCCGTTGTAACAAGGTAACCTTGTAACAAGCTAACATTGTAACAAGGTAACATTGTAACACAGTAACATTGTAACAAGCTAACATTGTAACAAGGTAACCTTGTAACAAGCCAACATTGTAACACGGTAACATTGTAACAAGGTAACCTTGTAACAAGCTAACATTGTAACACGGTAACATTGTAACAAGCTAACATTGTAACAAGGTAACCTTGTAACAAGGTAACATTCTAATCCCTATGCCTGTTAATACTACAAGGTTTTGACTCTTGGCAGCTGCCTTTCTGTTGTCAGCAGACACTGAAAACTCAGTATGGGCAGCTCAGGACAGGCTAACAAAACAACAATGAAAAAAAAGTAGATAGCTAGATAAGTAAATCTAAAACTGCAGTTTGGATAGACCTGCATGAGTGTGGGTCCTGTTTATGCTCAACCTGTGTTTTCTTTTTTACTGTTAAGGCTGTCTAACAATAGAGATTGAGTAAATGTTTGTTCACTTAAGTCATTCAAATGCATCTGAAGCCACTTTTCCTCTTGGCCCAAAAATGACAATCCTTGGCTTCGTTTCTCAAAATGCTTACAGACAAGGTGGCTCACGGGTTCACTTTTCTCTTCCTGATCTATTTTGCACATGACTGCATAGCAGAAGATGTGATAGAATGACTAAAGCTTATTCCCATACAACATTATTCACTTCACCTACCAGTGGTTTTAATGTTTCGGCTGATCGGTGTATGCATGTCTGTCCTTCGATTTGCTTGACAACTGCTCATCCAAACAACTTCACACTCGACACTGCATTTCCTCTGGGCCCATCAGCAATACACCCACCAAGGGTCACGTCGACCGGACGAACTGTTGTCGAGAAAACTGAAGGACAGACACACAGGCTCCTTCCATTTTAGTTAGATGAACCAACCTTCACAGAAAAGACAAACGGGTTCTTAAGAATCACTGACATGATTTTTGAATTTTTTTGGATTTTGAGATACTTTATTGATCTCCGTAAGGAAATGTCACAGAACTGATGTTGACCAATGTTTATTTTATCAGGCTAGCAATGACAATATTCCACCCGACAGCCTGGAGCCGCCAGACTGAAACTACCTTTAATCACAGCCGTCTTCAAACAAACTAGCCCAAAACAAAAAAAACTCAGGCTGAACAAAAAGGAGCAGGTGGTGTAAAATATCCCACGATGCATCTGGTTTGAAGGTGTCTGGGGTTCAGGGTGAGCAGTCTGTTGTAATGGAGACTAGTGTGCAGACCGGAGCTAGGAAGGATAACCGGTATGATGTAATGGAATGGAGATACGGGTGGAGGGCTCTCATCAGTAGTCTCTCTGTTGGTTTCTGTAGCCTCCTCGCTGGTACCCGCCTTGTTTCTGCTGGTAACCCCCTTTTTGGTCTGTGGGAGGCAGAGACAGAGAGGGACATGCAGGTCATGTGACCAGAGTTTGGATGGGGCTTTATTACCGTCAAGAAAGAAAATCTGAGCATGGTAAAAGGACTGTTAGTTTTCATTTGGTAAATACCAAATTAATGAACTAGTTTGGTAGAACCACCAAATATTTACTGGAAACCCAAGTCTATGTTCTGAAAACACACACCCTGACAAAGCAAGTGTAACGTTACACAATAATCTTAGTCATCATCTTCACTTGACCTGACATCTGAACAGAAGCACCTTAAGCCAAATAAAAAATAAATTGCTTTCCATAGTGGATAACAGGCACGTGCACAAACAGACAGACAGACAGACAGACAGACAGAGTGGGGAAGTATGTCCACATACCTCTCTGGTAACCTTGTTTCTGCTGATAGGAACCTTTCTGATCTGATAGACAAAAAAGTCTCATATTATAACTGTATATAAAAACTAATATATTACTGTTGTGTATAATAACTAATTTATTACAGTGTAAAATAAGTCAGATTACTGCTGTAGATAATAATGATACACTAATAATACTTAGTATAAAATCATCTAAGTGTTGGGAAGCATATCACCAATATCTCTGGATTCAATTCTAAAACACTGGTTACTTGTAGGAGCCATGGTGGTGGTTAATAACTGTTTCGACAATGATCCCTGGAACCTGGAGACAGGAAGTGACCTCACCTCTGTTAAAGTACCCTCCATAGACGCCCTGCTTGAGGTCGAAGACCCGCTCGTTGTTCTCCACCAGCCCTCCCAGTTTCTCAGCTAGCTGCAAGGCCAGGTTCTGCAGGGAAGTGGGCTCTGTGCGGTGCATCACCACCGTCTGGGTGGGCTGGTCCAGAGATGCCTGGGGAGGGGAGACGGAGTGAATGGTCTTTTCTATCAAACTAATACACTGACAATACACTACCAGACAAGGATCAGATACCCATAAAGCAGAGGTACGGTCAGACAAGAGGACAGACAAAGCGGTTTACCATGAGTTCCTCGTTGATGATCATTTTACTGATAATGCTGTGGACTGTGGCCAGCTCCAGTTCAAACATCTCAGACAGAATCTCCATGCTAGAGAACAAAAATACCACTTCAGTTCAACTTTAAAAAGCCCAGCAAACCCAGAATAACAGACAAACAAACCCCAGTATGGACCATACAGACCAACACCGAATGACACCGTCACCCCGACATCTCTGTGTGACCTCTGACGCTTTGTGTTGTGGATTTACCTGATGGAGTCGTAGACGCTGCTGTAAGTGAACAGGTATGTCCTCAGGGACTCCTCCTGGATCTTCCTAGAAACACACACACACACACACACATCTTCAGAACTACAACTCTTTACCATTAGAAGTAAAAAAAATGTAATAGTGTCATACATTTTTTTCTAAAGACCATTTTGGCTGTAATCAACAAAAATGACTTTCAAATAGATAAGGATTTTCAGCCTATTACATTTTTACAAATTTAGTTGTTTCATGAGGTCATAGCCTCATATCAGCAGATAATGTTAGTAGTTCAGTTCATTTTACCATCGCCGAGCTCGACTTTAACCTGAAAGAAGGCAAATACTAGGTACAGGAGGTACAGTTTAGCATGAAAAAAAGATGCAAAATCTTGGGTGAAGAACTAGTGTGATTGTAATTTTGACCAATTACATTTTACAGAGTATTGGCAAATCTAATACAAAGAAACTATTCATGTAGAATGTCTGGTGTAGGATAAAACAGTCAAGATGGTGATACAAGCTCCCGAGACTGCAGTGATGGAGTTATTTTTCCTTAAATCAAACAGACCAATGATTGTGAATAATAACTATGATTACAATGTCTAGGAACTCGGAAAGGATTGGGCCTTTCAAATAATCTGGACTATCATTTTAACCCCATTGGTGCAGCCCTGATTCTACGTGAGGAACTAATATGAAAGCTGTATATATTCAAATATATATATTCATATTAACCTGACGAGCATCTCTCGAACCCTCTGCGTCTCCGGGAACAGGTCCCACACTTTGCTGTTCATCTTCTCATTAATGATGAAGGAGTGGCAGGTTCTCCAGTCACCCATCTTCATGGCCTTGCTGGCTGCCACCACGTGTTCCCTCATGCTCTCTGGAGGACCTGCGGAGTGGACAATAAGGACCAATTAGCTTTCAGCTGCAGAGACAGGAAGCACCGGTCTGCCTCATACTTGGCTAGCAGTCATGAACTGCATTTTAACGCAAAGTTTTCACGTGAGAATTTTGATCTCATGAAAAGAAATGCTAAATGGAAATAAAAAGAATAAAATTGTCGGTGTTGCCTTTCACTCACCTATCAGGCTTCAAATCAGGCCAGTGAATGATCAATATGCAATAAAGATGTACCATGTTCATATAAAACACCTTGTTAATGTTGAAGATGAAGAAGTGACTAAAGAAAACATAATTAACTATGTGACGTATGGACCACTGGCATTATATAGAATTGCTCAAAACTATGAAAATAGTTCTGTAGGTTTGACTATACTGTTTTCTGCACCGCTGTGATAAAGACACCATTCCAGTTGGGGATTATAAGGTCACTGCCTCAGTGTGTAACCCTTGTTCTAGGAGTCAGTACCTAACAGGGGTTGCCTCTCTCCCACCCTGAGCTGGTGGTGGAACTGTTTGCTGATCATGCGCCGGCGGGCGTCGAACTCGTGCGCAGCCATGTAGGGGATTTCCAGTAGCATAGCGGACACCAGGTACACACACTCCAACAGCTCCAAGTTGATGTGCATGTGGAACGGCACCTATGAGACAGAAATGTCACAGAGACACCATCTGGGTCCTGCACACATCCTGGTTGAACACCGCCGTGCTCCTTCCCGTCACATTTTTTTTTTTAAATCCTTTAACAGATTTCAAGATTTTCAATAGTGTTCAAAATGACTGTTGCCTACTTTCTTCCTCATGTTGTTACTATGGTGAACATTAAAACGCTACACAAAGATATGATGATAAGAGTATAATGATAAGAGTACTTCGACACACCTTCCTAAGGATAAATGACTGTGGTCTGAGTTTTTCCACTTTTTACAGGGGCCTGACTGAAAGTCAGTATAGGGTTCTCCTGTGTTGATTCTAGCCAGCTGTAGTTTCCCCCAGGGGGAGACCATAGCAGCTGTGAAGTACTGAGAGTAACCCAGCTGACAAACCTCCATCTGCCCTGGGAGCTGGACACCCATCACACTCACCTGTCGCCTCTTTTCAATCTTCTCTTGCTCAGCATTGCGCTCCTGCATATTCCTCATGAGCAGTCCCTGGCCCAAGAGCTCCTTGGCACGGCCCGACGACTGGATGTCCAACAAAGCATTGTGGGCATCTTTGATCATGCCTTGACGGAAAGCGCAGATACCAAGCTGGACCATGGTTCTGTTATACAGGATCTGGATGACAGACAGACCAACAGAGAAAGAAAGAGATGGAGAGAGGGAACGACAGACAGGGGGACAATCAGAGTGATAGAAAGAGAGAAGAAGATAGCCTCATTTTCTCAGATTTCTTCCTTTTTAGATGTGCAGGTTGATGTCCACTTCCTGTTTTCCTGTACAGGTGTAATGTATAACTTCCAGTCTGTTCTTTATTTACCTGTACAGGTGGATCTGCGTGCTGGATGTTGTCTTGCAGATGGCTCATCAGCATGAGGTCACGGGCCTGGTACCAGCGGGAGTGCAAGGCATGGTGGTAAATGTGGCAGAGGATGGCGCATGTTCGGATTCGGTCAGTTCTGTCCTTTGCATAGATGAATTTACAGAGGCGATCCATGATCACGGCACTGTCTTCACCCTGACTCTCCTCCTGATCCCGCTCCGACTGGGTAACAGACAACACAGAGTAACACATTACTCACTACTCTTTCCTGTGACCACCAAAGTAGAGAAGTAATCTAGATTTCTCATTACTGCTTCACTACTTTACCAAAGTAATACTGAAATCAGATTACTCATTACTCCCAATACTTACATTTGGCAAAGAAGTAATGAGATTACTCCCTAGAGGAAGTTAATTCCCCCAATTCCTCGCTATATGTAATCTATCCAAGTCAAAATTGATTTTAGACTTTTATCATGACCGACACACATCCTGTTATCACTGTTGAAAATAAACGGAAACTACTCAGTCTTCTAGCCAGTGCTCATAATGGCTGTGTAGACATTTATCTCTTTTAAAATGCAATACAACGTAATAAGCAGCCCCTCTCTCTCTCAATCATATCCTACCTTAGTCTCTCCCTGGAAACCGAGGCTGCGGCGATGAGCCTTGTAGTCAAACTTGTAGTAGGTATGCATAATGCGCCTCAGGTAAACACGACAAATCTCCTCTGTGCTGCCTTTATTCTCCAAGTAGCTCAGCAGGCGGTCGATAACTCCACAGACTCGCCCCTCATCCTTCAGGTTGTCCACGTACTCTGAGAGACAAAGAAAGAAAGAACCAGTGAGCTAGTCAATCAGCAGTCAGCAAGTTTAAAATATTGCCATCAAAATTCTGATTTGAAGTTTGGATGATGTGAGAAAGTTAAAACCTTGACATGTTTCATCTTGGCATTAAATGGTATGGGTTAATGTCTGATAAAGCATGACTACAAATGAGGATGATGAAGGGGTTATACGTGACAAAGAAATACTGCCGTCTGTGACTGAACCCACGACAAGAATGGGGTGTGTGTGTGTGTGGGGGGGGCATCTGGGTAGTGTAGTGGTAGCGTAGTCTATTCCATTGCCTAACAACATGGGATCTCCGGTATGAATTCCCATGTTACCTCTGGCTTGGTCAGGCGTCCCTACAGACACAATTGGCCGTGTCTGCGGGTGGGAAGCCGGATGTGGGTATGTGTCGTGGGTATGTGTCCTGGTCGCCGCACTAGTGCCTCCTCTGGTTGGTTGGGGCGCGGGGACTGGGGGGAATAGTGTGATCCTCCCACGCACTACATCCCCCCGGTGAAACTCCTCACTGTCAGGTGAAAAGAAGCGGCTGGTGACTCCACATGTATCGGAGGAGGCATGTGGTAGTCTGCAGCCCTCCCCGGATCGGCCGAGGGGGTGGAGCAGCGACCGGGATGGCTCGGAAGAGTGGGGTAATTGGACAGATACAATTGGGGAGAAAAGGGGGGGGGGTGTGGGTGGTATAGAAGTACTAAGGAGTAATATGGATGTAATATGGGGTTGTTTGGAGATATCAAGGGGTAGTACAGAGGTATTATGGGGTACTAAGGAGGTACCCAGGGGGTAGTTTGGAGTTTTGCTGACCTTGAGAGTGAGGGTCTGTATTCTGCATGATTTTGGTGAATTCCTCATCCATCCTCTCCACCAAAGTCAAGATGCAGCCCCGCACCCTGAAAGGCTGAACATAAGAAAAACACCATGCTCCGAGTTCACAACAGGTGACCACTGTCTTAATGTAGAACACAAAAAGAGCGCTGGAGTGCTCGAACTTGTGACCTTTCAGTTACGGAGCAGTCTCTAAACACCAGACTCCACCTGCTGCTCAAACAAAGATGATATAAATAAACAATAGGGATAAAAATTGGATTTAGCACTTTTTCAATACTACTATAACAAAGTTAGAAAAACAGATTATGAATAAATTAAAACCGATGAACTCGCTAAAAGATCATTAATGAGGAGGAAGAATCTTTACATTTGTACAGCACTATTTTGCCAGGCATTTAAAGTGCTGCATTGTTTGGGATTTTGACTCTTCCACTACCCACGTATAGCATCTCCACACGCATGAAGCACCAGAACGTTCACCACACATTGACGGTGTAGGGCGAAGAGACAAGGATTTAAATTTGCCAGTTAAGTAGGACGGGATGATCAGGTGGCGATCCCAATCTCTGCAAAAGAAATCCTGGGATTTTTTTTAATGACCAAATGGAGTTGGAACCTCTGTTCATGTTCAACATCTCATCCAAAGAACTGCACCCATAACTGCAGTGTTTCTAGGTGGCCTTTTTTTTTTTTCCTGTCAGGCTGTGGGCAGAGTGCCTCTACTGGACAACATCATTTTTCAATCGTGTCCTACCGGTGGCTCATATTCACAACCTTCCTACCACAAGTAAACAGCTTAACCCATATTACCAAAGTGATGGACCAGGATGTCAAATTTAGAAGAAAACAAACAAACTCATAAGAGGCAGACGTGTGTGTGTGTGTGTGTAGTAACCTGGTCTGAGATGGCAAGATTCTCGCTGTCCTCTGCGATGTTCTCCCCGATGAAGATGTTGTTATTATCAAACAGGATGTCCAGCAGCTCATCTATACAGTCCAGACACTTGATCCACATGTCGGACTAGACAGAAAGACAGAATGAGAACTACAATTTCCACACTCCAGAGCACATTTCAGGTTTTACCACACACACTTCTGCCAGGAGCGTTTTATGGCTTCTTTGTAATCTATTGCAAAATTCCCGAAAAGCAATATTTATCACCCCCCCACCCAGGTGTTTGTTATATTGCAACCTATATTGCAATATGTAGCAGGGTTATCGCGGCAATGACATGTGGTCTGTGCCGTGCAGCCCTCGCTCCTACCTTCATGAAAGCAGCCAGGTTAGGGTTGTAGTCGTACAGTGAGGCAACGATGTTGAACTTGATCTTCACGAGTATGCCCTGGCCCAGGTTGTTCTCTCCGGAGATGATTGCCAGAGCATGGAGCAGCTCGATCTGTCCAGCCCTGGAGTGAGGAAGGCAGAGAAGGACGGAGGGACAGAGGCCAGGAAACAGAAAAGAAAGATAAACAATCCCTAACAGTGGTTTCATTTTTAGGTTTCAGTTTTGGTTTTGGAGTGACCCACGCTTCTTACAGTGTCTGCAAACTAATTACACTTTGAAATGGATATTGTGGTGTGAACTGTACAGACATCTTTAAAGGATGTTGTTGCCTCAAGTGAAGGAGTTCAAGTATCTTGGGGTCTTGTTCACGAGTGAGGGTAGGATAGGGCGGGAGATTGACAGGCGGATTGGTGCAGCACCAGCAGTAATGCGGACGTTGTACTGGACCGTTGTGGTGAAGAGGGAGCTCAGCCAGAAGGCAAAGCTCTCAGTTTACCAGTCAGTCTTCGTTCCAACCCTCACCTATGGTCACGAGCTTTGGGTAGTGACCGAAAGGGTGAGATCACCGATACAAGCGGCTGAAATTAGTTTCCTCTGTAGAGTGTCTGGGCTCAGCCTTAGAGATAGGGTGAGGAGCTCGGACATCCGGAGGGAGCTCGGAGTAGAGCCGCTGCTCCTTTGCATTGAAAGGAGCCAGTTGAGGTGGTTCAGGCATCTGATTAGGATGCCTCCTAGGCGCCTTCCTTTGGAGGTTTACTGGGCATGGCCAACTAGGAGGAGACCCCAGGGTAGACCTAGAACTCACTGAGGGACTACATGTCCAATCTGGCCTGGGACGCCTTGGGATCCCCCAGGAGGAGCTGGAGGGCGTTGCTGGGGAGAGGGACGTCTGGAGCACCCTACTTAGCTTGCTGCCACCACAACCCGACCCCGGAGAAGCGGCTGAAGATGAATTAATCTTTACAGGATTACTTTTATGCCCTCTAGTTTAGGGGGGATACTTAAGGGACTGATGCTCAGCATCACACTGACGTAAACTGCCTGCTGGGGATTCTGCATGACAACAGAATATCACCTGGGCAAATGGTTTAGGTTTTAATGCTGCCTATGAGATGGACCACTAGATCCATAATAGTGTAGCCTGATGTGCACAACGGTAACCATTGAAAGGTTAGTGCAGTGTTCAAGACAAGAAGGAATACATTAAGCTTGTTGTCTGAATTGGTCTTTGGTGGGAATGCTCACTCTGAAGAATGGCACAGGGACTGTGACATCACATCCTGTGTGTTGGCAAACGTTTTCGGGGCAAAACATGAAGTCTTCAGACAAAGCGCTATGGACCTTTCTAACCTGTTACCCATCTGTTTACTACAGACCTGTCTGAGTCTTACCTGTCTGTGCCCTTCTTGCCTCTGGCCTGCAGGATCTCATTAAGTTTCTTCACCACTAATGGTGTGTTGATCTCAGTGCCTTTAGCAAACATTTTGGGTTTCTCCTGATAACACACAGAAACATTCACAGTAATATAAGGGACCGTACAGTATATAAGTCAGAGTGTTTGTACAATATGAACCACTTTAGGTGTTTAGTCTGGAAAAATAGCATTGAATGAATCTGTCCAAACACATTCTGGAGTTTAGAGAAGAAAAAAAAAAGATGTGTGGGATTCTGATCATTTCAAAGAAGAAGAGCTGTGCCACCTGTGAATACAGTACATGTCCACTTCATGTCCACACATGAAGGACTGGAAACACCAGACATGTTTTAAGACTAACTGACACACAGGATTCATGTCCTACACTCTAGCATCCAAGGTGTGCCATCCTCCCCCTTTCTCACCTTGACCTGTGGGACCCCCTTAACCTTCTCCCATCCTCCCTCAGCCTCCTCTCCTGCCTCCTCCTCCCCCTCCTCATCGAGACGCTCCTTCTTCTTATGCCTCTTCTTCCTCACATCCTTCTTCTTCTCAGCAGCTTTTTCTCCTTCCTGGGTCCTGGGAAAGGGAGGAGGACAGAAGATTATTAAAATCGATTACTTACCTAGGTACATCCGGTCATGTACTTTTTGCAATACATGCTTGGTTGTTATGCTTGTTTTTGTTCCAGTGTGTCTAGTCACTGTGTGTAGTCATGTGTTGTTGTGTGCAGTCTCTAGCTGGAGGAGAGGAGGCCGTCTCACTTCTTGAGGAAAACCACAGCCAGGGAGGAACTCTTCCCCTCTCCTTCATCTGAGCTCTCACTGCCGCTGTCCACAGTGTCTGAGCCCCACTCTTCATCATCCTCGTCATCATCACTGGAGGAAGACTCGTCCTGTCAAACAGGAGACAATCCTGGTAAACTAATAATCAAGAACAAATGTGCGTAGCATTTTCAAAATACAAAGTTTCTTCGTACAGAAAACTGAGTTTACAAAAACAAAAAGCTGTTTTGAAATAAATGGGGCAACAAAAAGCACATTTAATCCTCGGACAGCAGCAACATAAAGATAATACATGATCTAAATCATCTAAATGATTAAATAACAGAAATAGAACAAAAGACAAAGGCTTTCAAACACAAAAACACTACCATGATGAAAAATGTTAAGTCAAAAGCAAATTTATGAGAATGAACCATCACGCCTCATTATTATTCATCAGAAATCAAAACAAACAAGGGACCTGATTTGCAGCCATTTCATTCAAAAAAATTAGGAAAGGTTTTACACTGATTTTTGAGACGCGCTTGTCTTTACGTTGCCTACGGTCACACCAGAGTATAATAAGACTGGTTTAGCCTCTTATTCTGCCAAATTCCCACAATCTGAGAGAAAGTCTGACGTGATGCTTGTCTGGGAGAGGTTTGGCGGAGATTAGGACAGAGTGAGGACTTTAAAGACATGGTCTTAACCAGCTGTTACCTCTTGTAAAATATCTGTAAAATGCAGCAGCATCCAGGGTAATGGTTAATTCAACAGTGAGATTAACTCTAGCCCTCATCATGCTGAACTCTTACCCCTGAGCCTTTGGCTGACTTAAGGAACTTGCTGGCCTCTGAGACTGTCTCAGATGCAGACTTCTTAAGGAAGGCACTGGCTGACATTCCCTCATCTGCCTCCGCTTCACTGTCTGAGGACGAACCTGAGAGAATAACAAGAGCAACAGGGAAGGTGGATCTTCTGACAGCGCCACATAATCAACAAAACAGTACATCCAGCAGATTGGTGCAAATAATCAATAATAATTACTACACAATTTGTTAAAAACCCATTCCAGTGACTTTTCTTTCATTCACAAATCATGCGGAAAAAAATATGGAGTAACTGGGCGGCATGGTCACACAGTGGTTAGCGCTGGGATAGGCTCCAGCATCCCCATGACCCTGAGAGCAGGACAAGCGGTTCGGATGATGGATAGAGTAACTCAAAACAAGCCTCAACTGATATTTCAACTGAATAAACAAAATTCATCACCGCATCTATGAGGACTCGCCACAAGTGTGGCCATGTCCATTTCTCCCAATACGTCTAAGATTGGGAAGTTGACAAGTCAGGTCACTGGAAGGGGGCAAGTCTAAATTGTAAACACAAGTGCATTTTACACATGGTAAAGTAACGGCACATTACATGG
Source organism: Lampris incognitus (assembly GCF_029633865.1). Taxonomy (NCBI): domain Eukaryota; kingdom Metazoa; phylum Chordata; class Actinopteri; order Lampriformes; family Lampridae; genus Lampris; species Lampris incognitus. The sequence goes on from NW_026611075.1 coordinate 219,809, forward strand.
AACTTGATACAGAGCCCCATCACCTACGGGAAAACATCAGCATGAGGTGGGGTTCTACTGTGGCAAGAGCATATACTTGATGAATCCCATGTAGCGCTAATGCGCACACACACGAAAAACTAACCAGAATCTCCGCGCTCCTTTTCCTCCTCCTCATCGGCAGACTCCTGAGGGTTCTGTGAAACAGAGGGCAGTCATGAGGCAAAGCTAGTAACTCTCATCCGGAAAACATGTGATGCACTGTTATGAAGCAGCCGTGCCTCTTTATAAGCTGTTATCTCGGTCTCGTAGTCACGGTTGTACTTGCGGATCTTCTGACGTAGGGTGCTGAGGGCTTTGGCATTGTTCTTGTTCATCTTCTTCTTGCCCTCCTTGTCCTCCCACAGCTGGTAAAACGAAATAACACAACTTCCATTTACTCTCAAGGGAGAAAGAAAAAAAAAAATCTTTTACGAGTTCTTCCAGAAAAATAAAAACACCACTGACCAACATGATTATCGATATCAAAGACAACCAGTTGAGGACTTGGGACAAATAAGAGTCCGACTTACTCCCAATTAAAACAACCTTTTTTAACCTGTGATAACAAACTACGCCAAACCCCTGAGCACAACCATATTCAGAGCTACAATATGTAGCTTTGCAGAAGTGAGCTGGATTTTGAAAGTATAAAGCAAAAAAAATAAAAAATCCAACCCCTCGCTGATTCCTCCTTCTCTCCTGTAAACCCTCACTCTCACGCCAAACCAGCTTCATGCACATACATGCCCCCCCCCCATTACTGGCAAAACATGTTGTCGTTGATAATCTACGCATGTAAAAAAAAAAAAAAGATCAGCCAACATCTTGGTTACACCAACATTACTGCTGCGAAACCCCCCCCCTTCTCCCCAATTGTATCTGGCCATTTACCCCACTCTTCCGAGCCGTCCTGGTCGCTGCTCCACCCCCTCTGCTGATCCGGGGAGGGCTGCAGACTACCACATGCCTCCTCCGATACATGCGGAGTCGCCAGCTGCTTCTTTTCACCTGACAGTGAGGAGTTTCACCAGGGGGACGTAGCGTGTGGGAGGATCACGCTATTCCCCCCCCCCCCCGGAACAAGCGCCATGACCGACCAGAGGAGGCACTAGTGCAGCGACCAGGACACACACCCAAATCCAGCTTCCCACCCGCAGACACGGCCAATTGTGTTTGTAGGGATGCTCAACCAAGCTGGAGGCAACAGGGGGATTCGAATCAGCGATCCCCATGTTGGTAGGCAACGGAATGAACAGCCACGCTACCCGGACGCCTAGTGAAGCACTTTTGCAAGAGCATTTATTAGTATTAGGACAGAGTAGGCTTGGGTGCTTGGACGAATATATCAGCAATCGGTGATCAAATCAGTTGTTCTTTTGGGATGACAATTAAGCAGTGAAGCACAATTCAAAGCGTGCACGGATAGCAACTGGCAGTTTTGCATGTTGTTGTTGCACTGATTTCTGACGATTCTTTCACAAAACAGTCTTTAGTGGACGCTGTCGTATCGACTGGTGCTGAAAAGCAATGTCAAATCATAACTCACATTTGAGAAGTAGACCTACAACTGTTATGTGCAGCTGTGCACCCCGGTCATTTAATAGCATAGTTATGTTATCCCCACCTGTCTGTTCATTTGGAGGATGCAAGCAGAGGCATCCTTCTGATGCCATCGGACTTTTACCCCCCAAATCGTGTCAGACGGCTGTCCAGCGTCTTTACAACTTGTTGCTTCACAAAGATGTCAAGGTGATTTATTTTGTTTAACTGAAGAACGGTAGCCTGCAAGATGTAATGTTTCAGTAAAATTAGATTTTCACTACTCGTTTGCAAAGATGGCAAATTACTTCATTTAGGACCACCCTTGCCGGCTGCGTCCGGTTTAAAAGGAAAATAATCCCAAATAGGGGATTTTGTATTCCTTTTCCACAACAAGCTCGTCCACGAATGCATTCACTGAAAATGGTTGACATGCAAGGTGGGGGGATTGGCGCTTAGTTTGTCCACAAGATCTCTAGCAACGCTGTAAAAGTTAAACCAACACTGGGCCTCGTTCATAAACAGATGTCTGGATTCACGGCAAACCCAGGCTCTACGTCTTTTCGGTCCATTGTTCCCCAGAAGTAGTTCTCCTCCTTACAGCCTATACATGATAGGTGAAGTAGATCGATTTTTTACATTTAGCCCAGGGTGACAAGCCCACTGAAATCAGGGCTTGGACCGACAACCGTCTGGCAAAACTGATGAGTTGCACGCATAAAGTTGACCGACAGCCAAGAGGTACTGCTTCTAAGCAGTCGGAGAAGCCCTCTGAGCTTCTCCGACTACTAGAAGAGCGAGGTTTGCAGTCAGACTTTAGAATAACTCTACACTGCTCCTGCACTCGTCTATGAAACCTGGCCACTGTAGACTCTCAGTCCATGTGTCCATGTTAAGATATGTTTTGAAGTGAAATTGAAACAAAAAAATATTATATACCGAGTCTTAAAACAATTCCTTTAACAGAGTGGTTCTCTATTATAGTTCCCAGGATTCCCAGTATCAGGGGTTTTCTGTCCTTTCAGGTATTCCTGCCATCCAAATAGTTTTTTTTAACTCATCTTAAAACCTACCTGGCAGAAACAACAGCAAGTCGTGCTCAGAGTCCAGGACCACCTCTACAGCTCGACAAGAACACACCAAGGTTTTAGAAGACATAATGTGATCCAGCCCTAAGGGTTCTGACCTGGTTCAGATAGTCCTCCAGGTCCGCAAGCAGACGGATATAGAAGGGCGGAACCCCCTCTTTGTCCACTATAGTCTTGCTTTTCAGAAAAGCTCGACACAGCTGCTCAAACTCCTCCAGACATTTTGACATGTCCCTGATCTTCATTGCATTACGGATTGTCTTGATGAGGTTGGTCAGCTCCTCAAACCTGGGGCATAAGAAAAAGAAAAATGAATGGGGGGGTAAACCATTTGAAAAATTGAGATTTTTGGCACTTTGGAAAAGTTTGGCACTTGTCCCTTCAAGATGTGAACTCAGGGTTTGTCTAATGCTGTGTTCCAGCTGACGCAAAATATTGCAAAATTTAACCTCTTACTAGTAAAAGTACAACGCCACTTGACTTTTTTTTTTTGGTCAGCTTCCGGTATGGGAAGATGGTGGCACGAATTAACGTTTGCAGCGGCCTCAACCAGTACTGTCCATGCAGTGTCTTTTTCCACGTCTGCGTCTAAGTTTGTGTTTTCGTTTGATGGCTGGGAGAGCTGGCGCAGGATCAGCTGGGACAGCTTGGTCTGCTGCGTCCTATGGGCCCAGGGACCAAGACCCTGCCTGGAGCTGCGCCCAAAGAGGAAACACTGAGGGAGGTCTGACAGGCTGCGGAAGCGGGGCAGGCTAAGCTAACTGCTAGCCCATGCAGACTGGCAGTTCCAATAACACCGAGGGCAGTCTGGCGGCAACCTCTCCTAGCATTGACTGTGTTCTTGGTGTCGTCGTGTGGAGTGTGGGGAGGTGTGTCGAAGGTGTCTGGCTGGGAAAGCTGGCGTTGGATCAGCTGGGGGAGCCTGGTCTGCTGCATCCAGTGGGCCCAGGGACTATGGCCCTGCTTGGAGCTACGCCCGAGGAGGAAACACCGCGGGCGGTCTGACAGGATGTGGAAGCGGGGCAGGCTAAGCTAACTGATAGCCCATGCAGACGGGCAGTTCCGACAGTCATCCTGGCGTTCGCTCTCTTGGACAGTGAAATTATTTTTGGATATGGTGGATATGTGTTTTTGTAGTTTAGATATATGTGTTCTTGTAGTTTGGCTGTTTTGGTCTTTGTGTTGCACTGATGGGGGAAATACTTTGTTTCATTTCATGTACGTAAGTGCATGAAATTAAATGACAAATAAATGTTGTTGATTCCTGATGTCAGAGTTCCAATTGGCAAACTTGGGTGGAATTCAACAATCCTGACTTCACTGAATTAGTTGGTTGTCATGTAAACATGGCGGTAAGCAGAGAACAGTACACTGTGAGTGGTAAACAATTTCAAGACCGTTCAAAGCAATGAAAAGGCATTGTTTTGTCCGGATAATTACCCCACTATTCTGAGCCGTCCCGGTCGCTGCACCATCCCCTCTGCCGATCTGGGGGAGGGCTGCAGACTACCACATGCTTCCTCTGATACACGTGTAGTTGCCAGCTGCTTCTTTTCACCTGACAGTGAGGAGCCTCACCAGGGGGACGTAGCACATGGGAGGATCACGCTATTCCCCCTAGTTCCCTCTCCCTCCTGAACAGGCGCCTCGACCGACCAGAGGAGGTGCTAGTGCAGCGACCAGAACACAAACCCACATTCGGCTTCCCATCCGCAGAGACAGCCAGTTGTGTCTGTAGGGACACCCCACCAAGCCGGAGGTAACACGGGGATTCGAACCAGCGATCCCCATGCTGGCAGGCAATGGAATAGACCGCCATGTCACCCGGATGCTCCATGAAAAGGCATTGTTGACTCAAATGTCCTAATTTTACAAGTCCTCTATCTACTGCAAGTTTATTGCTTTGTGCGAGGAGGATTTTCCATGGATATTTCGACCATTTGTTCATCTGCAAAACAAGCCCGTTTCTCAAATTCAGTCATTTTCTTTGCGAACGTAATCTTTCCGGGCTCCAGACAATGGAACACCGTGGTTGGAAACCAGAAATATCAAATAGGAAATTTACACATCCAACTGTATGTAATACAGGATGAAGCTACACCAACCTCTTGTCCTTGGCACTGCGTACGACTCTCCTGGTGTCCTCCTCATCATCACTAAGAAGCAGTGACCTGGGAACACGGTATGAATCGGTGTGAATTACACAAATGTACTTCTTTGTATTATGATGCCAGGCTTTATTAAATGAACGCTACTGACTGTCTTAAAGTGGTCCCAGGTGCTTTAGGGGTGATCTCATCCGCCGACGAGGACTCCTCTGACTCGCTGTCAGACCCGGTTGCAAAGAAACGAGACATCGCAGAAGATCTCCCAGTCTGTGAAAACAGAGCACATATTTGCGTGTGACATTTTTGCAAAGTGGCAGCAGAACCTTGACTATAATACAGCGCTTAATAGGTCAACGTTAAAATGTTTAATACATTTAGTTAACGCCGCAGTAGTTAACATGAACATTCGAGTGCAAAACTTTCCTCCTCCTCTCTGTTGCCTGTGTCAGTCTGCTAAGCCCCTCCCCCAATATGACCGCCGCGTCACTCTTCAGCCTCTTGGAAAGCAGAAATGTCAAGTTGGTCTTGTTGATTTTTAGGGTCACAACCACACGCCACCCGGGAGACAGGGTGGACGCAAATTGATCTCACACACGCTCGTCCGCGTTTGTGTGACAGCCAATAGGAACGCCGTCTCTCTGAACTGACCCGTGATTGGCTAAAAGCTTCACTACGGACTAGCGTTTCTAAAGCCTGTATACAGAACCAAGAAGAGAGACGCAGAAGTGTCAAACCAGTTGAATTACAATATGGTGAAAGAGTATGGACTTTCTGCCTAACGACGCAAAAAAACAGAAAAACAAACCCCTACCTATCCCACCTTTAATAATCTCATTCACAAAATGAACAAGGTGAGAATCAACGCACGGCAGATGTGGCTATGGATACGTTTCACATTGGTTTAGCGATTCCAGCAGTTTTTGGGGCTTGGCATTGTTGTCTTAACTGGTACAAATCAACAAAACTGGGACTAATACGCGTCTGCCTACAGGCGAACAGATAAACTATAAAGCGGTTATTTTCTTGCCCGGTGCGGGATTCGATACGGGGTGTATCGGTTAGGCGACGTCGCTAACCGCTCGGCTAAAGTGTCAGACCCGTTAGCTAGGGGGCTAACGTGTCTTATTAGTAGTGTCTTATTAGTGGTTTACATTACCATTAATGAATGTTAGTGTAAACTACTAATAAGACACGTTAGCCCCTAGCTAAAGGGTCTGACCCGTTAGCTAGGGGCTAACGTGTCTTATTAGTAGTGTCTTATTAGTGGTTTACATTAATGAATGTTAGTGTAAACTACTAATAAGACACGTTAGCCCCTAGCTAAAGGGTCTGCCCCGTCGGAGCGGGTCGCTCACGGCTCGGCTAAAACGCGGCGGCCGTTTCCGACGCTGGCGTGGCGCGCCGCCGATGCTAAGCTAATGCTGCTACGGCGGCGGCGGCAGGGGGGGGGGCAGAGAAGCGGGGCCTTCCCGCGTGCCTGCCCGGGCAGATAAGCCTTCGCCGGCCGCGTGTAGCCGAGAACCGCTACGTCCAAATAAAGCCGAGATTAAAACTCACGTATCCCCTTGTGAAAGCCGCCCGGTGGTGTGTCGATACAGTTTGGGGAGGCTTTAAAGTCCAGGTTTGCGAGCTTCTTGGTCACAAGCGAGAGCCGTGCCGATGCTCCTTTCCGGCAGTTGCGTCATGGAAAGGAAGTGGAGCCTGTAGAGCGGTGGTTCTCAACCGGGGGTCCGCGGACCCCTAGTGGTCCGTGGTGTAATTGCAAGGGGTCCGTGAAAATAAAATCTCTTTAAAATAAAGATCCTATGACATTTATAGAAATAGGATTATTTTACTCAAATGTGACTGAGACCTTTATCTACCTAAACTATAAAGGGTAACAGGACTTTTTTCTCTAATTACATCTGTTTCACAAGTGTAATTTATTGTATTTTAATAAGAGATCTCGCTCCCGTTTGCATTGTTAAAAGTTACTGCATAAAAATCCTGTTGTTACATATATCTGAAAGTTACTGAATACATATTCTGTTTTGTTACATATATCTGAAAGTTACTGCATACATATTCTGTTTTGTTACATATATCTGAAAGTTACTGAATACATATTCTGTTTTGTTACATATATCTGAAAGTTACTGCATAAGAATTCTGTTTTGTTAACTATATCTAAGTTACAACTGAAAGCTCTTATTTTTGCCCCAAAGAGTGAATAAATGCTATAATGCAATTTAAAATGCAGTTTCTACTGTTTCTATCAAATTGCAACCCCCCTCCCCCAAGATCAGGTGGAGGGGTCCTCGGGGTAGATCAAAAATACGCAGGGGGTCCAGGACCCCAAAAAGGTGGAGAACCACTGGTCTATAGCGACGAAGAATAAGGAATGACATCAGCGCCGATCTGTGTACATCCGGATGGGCTACGTTCCTCACTCGAGGGACGGGGGGGGGGGGAGAGAGGGCGACTTCCGCCCTCTACCGGATGAGAACCGCCATTCAGTTCTGCGTGGACCGCTACACGTGTTTCTCCGCTGCCACAACGACTACAAAACCCCAAACTCAGCGGGAGTTTGTAAAAGTTGCAGCCCAGAACTTTTTACAGCGTATTCATGTTGCTATAGTAACAGGCTTTTTTTGTGGGGGTGGGTAATCACTGTCCTGCTTTTGTGACCCTTTCAAGGTGCTTCATAAACATTTCATTTTAACGTCCAGTGCTGATGGAGAGCAACGCTTGCCAACTGTGTCAAGATACACGTTTGAGTTAGTTAGTGTAGATAGCGGGACCGAAAACTAAAGCCCTTATGATCCTAATTCTTTTTGGTGGTGGTAGGTATTGTCTCAGAGAGTGAGGGGAAAAATCCCAGAAAATTAAAATTATGCATAATTGTGCATAAATATGCAAAATATGCATTTTTCTAAAAATGGCTAAAAACCACTTTTCTCAGCATTTCAGATGACTCTGAGCATCTTTGATTTTTTCACCTATATAAAAAAAATGTTCTGGGACTTAGAAATGTTTCGGCATTATGCAAAATATATGCATTTTTGCAAAAATGCGCTTATGATCCTAATTGTTTTTTTTTGGAGGTGGTAGGTATTGTTCCAGAAAATTAAAATAATTATAATAATTATGCATAATTATGCAAAATATGCATGTTCTAAAAATGGCTAAAACCACTTTTCTCTGCGTTTCAGATGATTCTGAGCATCTTTGATTTTTTCACCTATATAAAAAAAATTTCTGGGACTTAGAAATGTTTCGGCATTATGCAAAATAAATGCATTTTTGCAAAAATGCACTTATGATCCTAATTTTTTTTTGGAGGTGGTTGGTATTGTTCCAGAGAGGACCAGAAAATATCAGAAAATTACAATAATTATGCATAATTATGCATAATTATGCAAAATATGCGTGTTCTCAAAATGGCTAAAAACCACTTTTCTCGGCATTTCAGATGATTCCGAGCATTTGGGGGGAGGGAGTTGGAGTGGGGGGGGGTTTAGGGGCAGGGGGAAGGCGGTTAGCTGGCAGGATAAGAGGAGGGAGATTTAGACTAGTGTAGTAATATTTCAAAACAAAAGATTTGTAAATTTGCCATGTTGCCCACCTGCACAAAGCCACTACTACTACTACTACTACTACTTAGGGGTCGCCACAGCGGATCATCCGTTTCCATCTCTTCCTGGCCTCTGCATCTTCCTCTGTCACACCAGCCACCTGCATGTCCTCCCTCACCACATCCATAAACCTCCTCTTTGGCCTTCCTCTTCTCCTCTTCCCTGGCAGCTCCATATTCAGCATCCTTCCCCCAATATACCCAGCATCTCTCCTCCACCTGCACCTCTCACAAAGCATTCCATAAAAATCAGAAAGTTGCATCAGTTCAGGCCCCCAGGCCCTGTGATGGCCTGGCGGGCCTGTCCAGGGCGTCTCCCCGCCTGCCGCCCAATGACTGCTGGGGACAGGCTCCAGCATCCCCGGGACCCTGAGAGCAGGGTAATGGATGGATGGACGAATCAGTTCATCTGGACACACCGTTTATCGAGAGAAACGTCTCACCACTCATCTAGGCGACGTCTTCCGTCTCAGCTGACTGCAGGTATCCCCGCCCTTAGAAACAGCACGGCGGGATAACAAACCGAACCAGCGATCGGTTTCATACGCAGATTACCTGCAAAATGTTGCCGGTGATGACGGGCCGTCTGCCGGAGACCGTTTGGATGATTTGAGTCTTTACACCAATTGACGCGAGATGTGAGAAAAAAACCACAGCGTACACAGCCTCCGTGCCACGTTTTATTAAACTAAAAATAAAAAAAAGGAGAAAAAAGTTTCAAAAGATAAACAATTTAGGCTCTGTATCAAATTGTTTGTGATAAATACATCCGGTGGAATCTCCGCTTTACACCAAAAGTCCGATATTTACAGATGGGAGTCCTCCTCCTCTCAGTCTTCCGTGGGTTTGTTCAGTTTGTTCTTGAGCTCAGACATGAACGGGTTTCCAAATCTGGTGAGGGAAAAAAACAAAACAAATAAAAGGTTAACGTGTAAGAGTTAGAACCGTCCGGACACCCGTTCTCTCTGTAATTAACGGGCCGGCCGTGTTGGACATGCTCTCACCCCGGTTGGTTCGGGGGAATCCATTTGGGTTTGTGTTCCATCTCCTCTGATTCAGCGGACTCGTCTCCCGCCTCGGCCTCCTGTTGGAAGTAGACATTCAAATGCAGGTCATTTCATTCAAGGCGTGAGGATTTCGGCTGACATTTACGTGCATTGCTTCACGAGGATGATTTATGAGTAAGACTGACAACACAGAACCCTTATGAAGGGGTTATGACCTGAATGAATTCGACTGACGTTACCTGTGAGGAGCTCTCCGCCTTAGTTTGATCTCTCAACACCTTTTGTGTCTTCTTTAAGACTGGAGGACCAGCTCCAAGACCTGTCAATCAGGACAAACCAGACAGGGCATTAAAAACCGAGTCAACGTCAGTTGAACAGGGAATAATAATAATAATAATAATAATAATAATAATAAGTAGGCCCAACAGATTGTCATTGACCCTCCATTTCTGAAACCTACCTGGCAGTTTAATTCCAATGCCGACACCTCCCAACGGCACACCTGTCAGACCTTTGGCAGGCAGCTTCCCAGAAGGCTTTGGGGGTGTGGGATCCACAGAGGGCTTGTGAAGGAGGGAGCGTGGATCTTTCGGTGGTCTTGCCGACGGGTTTTTCACAGCAATCCTCGACTTTTGAGCGGTGAAGTCCAGAACGGAGGCGTTTAACTGCGGCGGCAATAAAGAGCGAGAATCATGCATATAACACGTGTGGCTGTTTGACTGTAGGGATGGTAAAAAAATAAAATAGTTCAAGGAAGAAACAGTACCTTAGCCCGATCTCCTGCATTCCACCCAGACGTGACCTTTGACCTCTCCGGATGGGCCTCGTCCAGGACGCGAACCTCGCGCAGCTTTTCCTGGAAGTTAAGACATGCGTGGCCACCAGATTCCCTACCCACAAGTCTTTCCCCTAAGTGGGCCTCTGACTCACCTCTTTCCCCGGGAGGAAAGGAGTCAGTTTCCACCCTTTCGTTTACCGGTCCTAAATCATTCTCTTCCATCCCATCTGGAATGATACGCACAACCTTCTCACGAGGCCCATCGCCATGTTTCACAGGCTCGCCTCTGACAAAAACAGAGTCTATCTCTGCACGTGAGTTAGCCTCCTTTCCCTCAGCGTCCACCCGGCCCGGCTTTTTCCCTGGTTTGGATTCTGGAACGTCAGGATCGGTCACCTTGACCTCCACCGATTCAGTATTTTCTGTGCCTCTGTTTTCTTGTGGTTCATTTGGCAGATTGTTACACTGTTCCTCTGACAAGACAGCTCTCGTCTCCACCTGGCGTATTTTCTGCACTGCCAACGTACGGGATGGCTGATCCTCCTCGACATGCAACTGTTCTGGTTCAGCTTTTCCCTCCGTCACCTCAGATTGCATCGTAGACAACTCAGACACAAACATCTCCCCCATCTCAGCTGTGTCTGGGGGTTTTCCCGCATAATCTGACGTCAGCAGATGCGTCTCATTCTCTGGTGCCATCTGACCAATTTGGGACCAATCAGAAAATCCCGATTCTGATGTTGACGAAGTTGTCATTTTTGCCCCACTCACTAATCTAGAACGCAGTGGCTCGTCTTCATCCGTCTGTGCTGACAGCTCTTGGTCTGGTTCCACGTTTGATGGGAGCAATTCTGCAGCAGTCTGTGCCCCAGGCTTCTTCATGGCTTCCCTTTTTCTCGTTTGGATAAGAGTTGTGGCCTCGTCTTCATCGTCATTGTCCTCTGACAACACAGCCTTGGTCCACATCTCAAGTATTTCCTCATCTGTCTCACTGGAGAGTCCCGTAACTGTCGGGTCAGTTTCTTCATCATTCCTTTCAGCTATTTCTGTCACCTTTGCAGTTTGTCTGTCTGCTGTCTTTTCCTCTTCCGCTGACATCACAACCGTGTCTTCTGGTTTTGACTCAAATTTCATTGTGTCCTCAGGCAATTTGGTGACTGTCATCATCGTTTTTCCATGGTTCACGTCGGGTGACATGTCTGACAGGTTTGTCTTCGCTGACCCGGAGAGCTCTGTGTTGGAATTATCTGCAATCTTAAATCCTCCCGTCAAAGGCATTTCTCTTCCTTGTTTCTTGAATAATCCAGCTGTTTCCCCCAATGTCGACAGTCTCCAATCTTCCTCGTCAGCTCTATTCCTCCATTCATTTTCCACTGCTTTCTCCTCCTCTTCAGATTCTGTCACTTCTTTAAGATTTAACTTCCAATCTGGTATCACTTTTGCAGAATCGTGTGGCTCTACATTTTGATCCTCACCTGACGTTTGCCAAGTCGGCGCCGACAGTTCCAACCCCTCAGTTTCATCGCCGTCCGTTGGTGAATTGGTGGCCAAGCCATGGCTCCGCTCTGACACCACGACGTCCTCCGATTCATTCAAGAACCTCGTCCCCGTTATCTTCTCGAATTTAGTCTCGGATAATTTCACAACATCTCCTGTCAATCTGGGCTCGTCTTCTTCTATTCCAGATGCACTGCAGACTCCATCTCCCGTCCTGACACCGTCTCCAGGTGCAGCCACGGTGGATCTGCTTAACTCCACGGCAAGCAATGGCTCAACCAAGATCTTTTCAGCCATAACACTTGGTTCTTTCTCTGCCCTGTAACCCTCACTTGGCTGTCTGGCTGCCATTTCCAGTGATGCAATCACAGGTCCTGCTTCTTCCACAGCTGCCTGTCTTGATAGCTGAGCTGCTTCGACATTCATCGGTTCAGCTGGTGGTCTCTCTGTATTCCTGGGTAATTCTGCGTCTATTAGGTGCCAGATCTCAGACTGCCCCTTCACAACCATATCAAAGTCAGTCACAATGCCCCCAGAGCTTTTCAGTTGTGAGTCCAGTCGGTCTATTTCGTGTTCTGTCACCAGGATATGATCCCCTTCAGTGCTACCAGCTATGTTGCGGAAGTTCCCTGGCCCTTCTGGTAACTGGGTGGTCTGGTTTTGTGTGGAATCCCCTCCTCCCGTCATCCTTTGAGTCCCATCGTCTTCTTGCCAGTGGCCATTGTAAACTCCAGGAACCCCCTCTTGATTTGCCCCACACACGGTAGACGTCAGCTTCTCAGGAAAAACAACAGGCTCACCGCTCGTCCCCGGGGAACTGATGTTCAGCTCCCCACTCGTTTCCTCTCCATTGTTGCCATTGGGTTTTATCTCAACTGCCAGGGGCATGAGGACTGTTCTCACTTGTTCACTTAAAACCCGTTCTTCTTCGATACAGCCCTTCTCCGCGTCAGCCAACTTCTCACCCGTTGGAGCAATCGTCCCTGCTGCTTTTGATTCGTTGTCGAGCATTGTCTCATAGAGGAGATTTCCAGATATTCCTGAAACTTCCGGGCTCTTGATTTCCACGGCATCCTCATTTCGTGTTTTGGTTGCGATTTCCACTACCTCTGGCTCATCGTGTTTGTCTCCATCTTCAAGCCGAGCTCTCTGTGCTCCTGTTTCAGCGTTCTTTATCAGCACCTCCCTGTTATGTCCCTCTTCTTTACCGTCTTCTGTAACTGCTTCAGAACCATCTTCCTGCCACGTTTCCTCAGCTGATACTTTGTTTGTTGTAATTTCCTTCTTACTGAGATTTTCTTCTTCAGTGGTAGAATCCTGTTCCTTGTCCACTGCCGTAGTCCCATCTTCCATCTCTCTCTGGTTCTGCACTTCATTCGGTTCACTTCTTTCAATATTCTGCCTCATCATCATCTCTTCTTTGCCAACAACAGTCCTCTCATCATTTGACAAAAGTTCTGTTTCGTAGCGGGCAATTTGGGGTTCAAAACATGGCTCTGGCCCTGCCGCAGTAACCTGCGGGTCTGTCTCTACCTTTCTGCCCTCCTCTGACTTTTCACTCACTGGCGGAGTGTCGTGGACCTCTCTTAGACCCGGTCCCATTCGTCTCTCATCAGAATCTGAGCCATTCTCAGAAGTTAGGAGGTTCAAGTCGGCATGTTGTGATACGCTGTCACTTCTCTTCATTCCTTCCATCACGGCTACCTCATATGTCACCCCTGCCTCTCCATCCTCCTCCCTCTCCCAGCCCTCTGATACAGAGCACTGACCACTCCCCTCCCCAATACTCAGGTCCGCTTCCATACACAGTTTGTTATTGCGTTCTTCTGTCCCCAAACTGCTGACATCGTTTGGGTCTTTGAAATACTCCGCTGCCTCTTCATCCTCCACTTGGAAAGGGCTTTTGTTTCTTCCTTCTTGGACAAGGGATGTAGCGGCCTTGTCCCTCTCTTTGCAAATGTCTTTTATGTTTTCTTCTACTGCACATTGTAAGAGCAAGGGATCCCCGTTGTTCCCCAAGTCTTGCCGCTCATCAGACCCCTGAGTCACACTCCAGCTTCTACCGTGAAGTTTTAGCTTCCCATCGCTGCCTTGTTCAACTTCCCCCTCTGTGGTTAGCGGACCTCCGCTACGGTCTCGCTTCCCCCCGCCTTCCTCTGACGCTATACAACCGTGCCCTCTATTGACCTGTAAGGGGAACTGCACATCTTCTTGCCCGGCGTCCCAGGCTGCAGCCGACCGTGATGACGCGTCCCCAGGGGCTGTCGTGGGACTTCCCCGTTCCTCCTCGTCTCCCGGTTCTCTGGCGTCACCAACTGCACGGAGACTTCCTTTTTCCCCATCGCGTGAGTCAGACCCACTGTTGTCTGGTGCGTTTGCAGTCTCTGGCCTGAGGAGGCGTCCCACGGCGTCTGTTATGTAGTTCTGCGTGTGCGTTGGCGCAAACGAGAGAGAGAGAGAGAGCCAGAGAGAGAGAGAGAGAGAGAGAGAGAGAGAGAGAGAGCCAGAGAGAGAGCCAGAGAGAGAGAGAGAGAGAGAGAGAGAGAGAGAGAGAGAGAGAGCCAGAGAGAGCCAGAGAGAGAGAGAGAGAGAGAGAGAGAGAGAGAGAGAGAGCCAGAGAGAGAGAGCCAGAGAGAGCGAGAGAGAGAGAGAGAGCGAGAGAGAGAGAGAGAGAGAGAGAGAGAGAGAGAGAGAGAGAGAGAGAGACAGAGAGAGAGAGCCAGAGAGAGAGAGAGAGAGAGAGAGAGAGAGCCAGAGAGAGAGAGAGAGAGAGAGAGAGAGAGCCAGAGAGCCAGAGAGAGAGAGAGAGAGAGAGAGAGAGAGCCAGAGAGAGAGAACCAGAGAGAGAGAGCCAGAGAGAGAGCCAGAGCCAGAGAGAGCCAGAGAGAGAGCCAGAGCCAGAGCCAGAGCCAGAGAGAGAGAGAGAGAGAGAGAGAGAGAGAGAGAGCCAGAGAGAGAGCCAGAGAGAGAGCCAGAGCCAGAGCCAGAGCCAGAGAGAGAGAGAGAGAGAGAGAGAGAGAGAGAGAGAGCCAGAGAGAGAGAGAGAGAGAGAGAGAGAGAGAGAGAGAGCGAGAGAGAGAGAGAGCCAGAGAGAGAGAGCCAGAGAGAGAGAGAGAGAGAGAGAGAGAGAGAGACAATTGTTGATTATGGTGCGTAACATCCCCCAGTTTGAAATAATGGCACAAGTATCAGGAGCGCAGCAGAGAAGCGGTTTTAAACAGCTACATGCACACAAGAACTCACCCAAACCACCCGAAAAGTCCTCTCGAGCCTCGTAAACGGGTCTGGCGCGTCCATCGCTCCACTCGAACCCCGGTATAACCTGGTCGGCAAAACGGGAAGCTGGTCAAATGAATTTCCCCCCTCCGTGAGAATAAACCACGAACGCGAGGATGGAAACGTCAGATTACGCCCAAGGCGGCGCGCAGCGAAAGCTGACCGTGTCGGAGGCGACTCGGCGGCCAGTTCCTCATTGCGAGACGCGTCCGGTGTGTCAGCAGCAGGAGGAGGAAGAAGAGGGGTGATTAGCGCAGCTGACTCGGGTGGAAGATGAAGCGCTGCAAACGTGCGGTTACGGTGTAGCGGAGCCACCGCGGCTTGTCAACTTCTCTGTTTGCAGGCTGGCCTTCCGCCGTGACGTGTCTCGTCTGAGACAAACTCTGACGACCGACGGAGCTTCTTTGTTTTGCTTTTGGAATGGCCACTTTATCTCACCGAGCTCTGCATTGCTTTAACTCCTGGAGAATTAAATTAAGACTATTTGAATGGCACACAAAGGATAAAGAAACAGAATAATGACCCCTGACATTAAGCCATGGTACAAACGTGGCTAATGTTAACTAGATCATTGCAGCAATGAAAGGGTCCACAATACAGATGGAAGAAAAGGGTCCATAATATAGATGGCAGAAAAGGGTCATAATACAGATGGAAGAAAAGGATCCATAATACAGATGGCAGAAAAGGGTCATAATACAGGTGGCAGAAAAGGGTCCATAATATAGATGGCAGAAAAGGGTCCACAATATAGATGGCAGAAAAGGATCCATAATACAGGTGGCAGAAAAGGGTCCATAATATAGATGGCAGAAAAGGGTCCACAATATAGATGGCAGAAAAGGATCCATAACATAGATGGCAGAAAAGGGTCCATAACACAGATGGCAGAAAAGGGTCCATAATACAGATGGCAGAAAAGGGTCCTTAATATAGATGGCAGAAAAGGGTCCATAATATAGATGGCAGAAAAGGGTCCATAATATAGGTGGCAGAAAGGGGTCCATAACACAGATGGCAGAAAAGGGTCCAGAATACAGATGGCAGAAAAGGGTCCATAATATAGATGGCAGAAAAGGGTCCAGAATACAGATGGCAGAAAAGGGTCCATAATATATGTGGCAGAAAAGGGTCCACAATATAGATGGCAGAAAAGGATCCTTAATACAGATGGTAGAAAAGGATCCTTAATACAGATGGCAGAAAAGGGTCCATAATACAGATGGCAGAAAAGGATCCTTAATACAGATGGCAGAAAAGGATCCTTAATACAGATGGCAGAAAAGGGTCCATAATACAGATGGCAGAAAAGGGTCCATAATATAGATGGCAGAAAAGGGTCCATAATACAGATGGCAGAAAAGGGTCAATAATATAGATGGCAGAAAAGGGTCCATAATACAGATGGCAGAAAAGGGTCCATAATATAGGTGGCAATGGTCTGCACAGACATTTGGGGGGGCAGGTGCTCAAGGGGAGAAAAGGGGCATCCCTCTCATAATTATTTATTTTTTTAAAATAATGTTACAGTGGCACATCTTGTACTTACTTACATATTTATTTATTTAAATACCCATACACTCATGCAGATGTTTTAAACTCAACAGGATTCTGCAGAATTACTGTATCAGTTCACACAGAGAGTACGGCCTTTAGCGTCACAAGAACAGACATCGGCTGCAACAAAGAAAACAATGCCACTGTGCAAACGCAAGCTTTAGTGGTCTATAAAGTAACTGACCGTTCAAAATCAACAACAACAGCAACTTTTCTTCTTCCTTTTTTTTTTTTTTGGTCTATGTTCAGTTGCAACAATTAGGCTAAGTGCGTTCTGTGTACTCAGATGAAGGGAACAGGATCATTCTTCCGCTTTAAACCCAGATAGCAAAATTGCTGTGGCTCAGACCCGTCCCACACACGGCACTTCATCCGGCCCGCATACAGCGTGGAATGATGGCACCTGGGCGGCCCGCTCCTGTTTGCCAGATCTGGGCCAGAACCAAGCCATAGCAATGCCGCATGTGCCACATGTTTGCCAAAGGTGGCCCATATTTGTTTTGTGATATCTGGGCCATATTCACCATTTACCACACGGGCCACTTCAGGGTCACATCCAGATTACAGGTTGCCAAGAGCACCACATCTTTGCCAGAAAAGGCCCAAATTTGGTTTGGCATACTTGGGCCATATTTGCTGTTATACATGTGGGCCACTCCAGGCTCACATCCATTTAGGGCCAGAAGAAGGCCATCAGTGCCGCATCATTGCCTGAAGTGGCCCACATCCGGATGCTATCTGGGTAGGAGCGTCCTCCTCGGTGCCATGTCTTGGAAGATTCTGATGACCTCCCTATGGTTTATCTGGATCTCTTGCTCTATGGCAAGCAGGAGAAGGTCAGAGAGCCTTCTTGTCCACAGAGACTTCTCAGTTTGTTCAAAGATCTCTCTACAGAAGCTGTTGACGCTGGCAGTGTCGTACAAGTTCTTATCATCTTCACTAAGGTTAGAAAGATGAACTGGCCCCTGTTTTCATTCAGTATGGCAAGGATTTCTTGCAGATCTTTTGAAGGAAAGCTGCAGTGGAAGACCTTTAGCTCTGTCTTCAGCTGGTCCTTGTCGTCCACATAGAAATCACAGAGAAGGTGAACAGCTTCCTCCGCTTCTGAGATTGGGGTGTTTATTCAGTTGGCATGTACTGTTAAGGATGGGAAGGATTGAATTATTCCATCAGCGGGACTTCCAGTGTTGTCCCCCTTGAATCTCCTGTTAAGCTCCTCAGCCATAGTATCCAGAAATGTGTAGT
Source organism: Lampris incognitus (assembly GCF_029633865.1). Classification (NCBI taxonomy): domain Eukaryota; kingdom Metazoa; phylum Chordata; class Actinopteri; order Lampriformes; family Lampridae; genus Lampris; species Lampris incognitus. The sequence continues at coordinate 237,538 of NW_026611075.1, forward strand.
ACATACTGCTCGTGAAGTATGCCTCTACAGACTCAAGTCAAGTCCATTTTTTTTGTATAGCCAAATATCACAAATTCAGTGGGCTTTACAGCAACACAACATCCTGTCCTTAAACTGATCAAACTGATCCTCCTTAAAACTCAAACTGATCCTTCACTTGAGACACCGTTGGGCTGTGTTGGAAAGGCATTGGCACTTTCCGCTCCCTCTCCTGACCAGGCACTACAGTAGGTATTGGAATCTTGAGGCTCCCTGCCTTCTCTAATGCGCCTCCAAATATTTCCTCAGACCTCATTGTTTGCAATGTGTGACGCATGCGATCAGGTGCCTTGTAGGCGGTGGAGCGGTCCAAGCTTTCTTCCTGCAGGGAATCTGATGCTAGAGCGGTGACTTGGAACACTGGGGTGGTGATTTCCAGGCAGAGAATAAATACGACGTTGACCACATTTCTATACATCTTAACATCCCCTTGGGCCTCATCAGGTGGCTCGCTTTCGCTGATGTCATCAAGGAGCTTCATGACAGCTTTGAGAGTTCTCTGAAGGGCCTTCGGTGCTCTCTCTGTGTGCATCTGACAGCTTCTTGAGGCCCACAACACACTGTTCAGGATACAGAGACTGCTGCCATTTCACCAAGGAAGCATGGTGCTCTGGACAGCGCAAAAAGCATACAGATTCTCCATAAGGTTGAAGAATGTCACAAAATGTTTGTTAGACTTTGAGGCCTCCACCAGGACCAGATTCAGACAGTGCGCTTTGCAGTGCACATGGAGGGCTTGAAGACCTTTATACATGCCACTCATGTTGGCTGCTCCTCCTTGGCCTTGACCACACATATTCTTCAGCTCTAAGTCTTTCTTCTGCAGAAGGGAGAGCACAGTATATCTCAGCTCCTGTCCTGCAGTTGTATCAGCATTGCACATCTCAATGAAGCTCTCCTTTATTTGCATATCATGAAGCTATCGCACTACAAACGACTCTCGTTCTTGGCGCGAAACATCAGCGGTTTCGTCCAGTAGGATGGAGTACATTTCAGCCTCTTTTATTTCACTTAGTATCGCCCTCCTGATGTAAGTACCCAGTGCTGCAATTGTGTCATTTTGGCTTCTATTAGACAGCAATGACACCTAGGGCCTTGTCTTGGTGACTTTCACACTGACAACTTTTTCTATAAGCATCTGCAGCACTGTCATAGTGGGAAAATACATCCACCAGTTCAAGGAAGTTACCACAGTTGTTAGTGGAGTTGCTCTCATCTCTACCTTGGAGTGCTTGTCCCTGCCGTGCAAGATATACAGTCAGACCAGTTAACCTGCTCAGGATTTCTCTATTTGTCTGCCTCTCTCGCTCTCTAACCTCCACCCCCTTTACATCTGATTCATTTAATGAAGACTGTAGTGCCTTTTTTTGGGTAATCGGTCCATCTCACCACGCTTGTCGTGTGCATCTCCGTGACTGAGTGTTGCTTGATTTTGTTCCAAGAGCAGTGCTCCACTTTCTTATGCCAATCCACCATGCTCTTCTGCTTCTCTTCAGAGAGGAAAAGCTGACAACCGAAACAATGAATGGGATCAGCAGTAGGTGAGTACTCCAGCCACATATTTCCAGAGAACCATTGTTTCTGGAATGACCGCCCCTCAGTATTTTTGGGATATGCCATATCTGGTTGACAGGGGCCACCATGCAGCACATAGCTGTCATTGCAGCTGATGTGAAATGTCTCAACATGGGAAGGATCTGTAGGGTATTGCATTTGCTCCTCTCTTTCATTGTTCTTGCTTATACCCTTCCTGTGCTATAGAGGATCCTCCCTCCATCGCCCCTTCGTCTTGATCGTCAGAGAGCATTGTTTCTGTAGCGGTCCCTGGACACGACTCCGCTCTGGACTCTGACATTTCCACCATTTTTGCAAAATCCACCACCGTCTGTCCTTCCACATTCCTCTCCTTGACACCATACCCGCCCATCACCTCTGCTCCCTTCACCAACGTGCCCATTGAAGTCCGCTCCAGTCACCACTCTCTCCACCTTGGTCCACCACGTCATCCAACTCACTCCAGAATTCTCCTTTCTCTTCCATCTCACACCCAACTTGCGGGGCATACGTGCTCATAATGTTCCTCAACACACCTTCGATTTCCAGCTTCATGCTCACCACTCTGTCCGACACTCTCTTCACCTCCAGCACACTCTTGACATACTCTTCCTTCAGCATTACCCCTACCCCCATTACTCCTCCCATTCGCACCATGGTAGAAGAGTTTGAACCCATCTCCGATGCTCCTGGCCTTACTCCCCTTCCGCCTACCTTTCTTCTCTCCATCATATCAGCCAGCTCTCTCCCTCTACCAGTCATAGTGCCAACATTCAAAGTTCCGAATCTCACCTCCACACTCCTACCCTTCCTCCTCTTCCGCTGCCTCTGGACATGCCTTCCCCCTCTCCTTCTCCTTCGCCCATCAGTAGCACAGTTCCCACCGGCACCCTGCTGGTTAACAGTACCGGTGGTGGTCGTTGGTAACCCGGGCCTGGACCAATCCGGTATGGAAATCTGACTTATGATCCGCATATTTGATTTGGTAAAGATTTTACACCGAATGCCCTCCCTGGCGCAACCCTCCCCATTTATCCGGGCTTGGGACCGGCACTAAGAATGCACTGGCTTGTGCGTCCTCGGTGGCTGCGTTCAAATCAGTGAGCTGCAGGAGTTCCAGACGGAGGGTTTTCCGTGCTTGGCTTTTTAGTCAAGTCAAAATGTCTCCAGTCACTGTAATCAACAATCCTTCATACTTGAGGAAAATGGGGCATTACAGAGCCACACAAAAGTAACAACATTCAATTTTTGTTGAGCATAAAAAAAACAGGCTATCAGCCTATAGTTTGTGCCTTTGTACAGTTTTTTCCTTTCATTTTTATTTCATATCCTTGCAAAAAATGATTATGTCAGGCGACATCATGACAGGGTCAGAAATACCTTTCGGGCAAGTTGCCTATGTGGATATTTGCCCCCCCCCCCCCCCCGTTGCATGTTGTATTTTATTCTGCATGTTTGTGTTTTTTATCACTTGGTGTGTTTTTCTATGTTTTGACTGAGGTGTTTTGAATTTGGACGCAACGACCAATGATGAGTCGCCTCACAGCAAGCAGGTCCTGGGTTCGAGCCCCGGGGTGGTCCAACCTTGGGGGTCGCCCCGGGTCGTCCTCTGTGTGGAGTTTGCATGTTCTCCCCGTGTCTGCGTGGGTTTCCTCCGGGGGCTCCGGTTTCCTCCCACAGTCCAAAGACGTGTAGGTCAGGTGGACCGGCCATACTAAACTGTGTGTGTGTGGGTCCAGGGTGTCTCCCCGCCTGCCGCCCAGTGACTGCTGAGATAGGCTCCAGCATCCCTGCGACCCCGAGAAGCGGTTTGCATGGTGGCGGGATGGAGCAAATGACGAACTGCACGGGGACCTGCATGTGGGCAGCCACGCCTCCCAAGACTAATCACGGGATGAGCGACAGGTGCGCGGGTGCTGCAGGAGCCACGCAGATAAAAGGAGACAGGGGGGCGGAGAGCACAAGATGGAGGTCCAACACAGCAGAGTGCAGCCCGGCCCAGGCCCAGGTGAGGCCAGGGGAACCGGCGGGCCGCACGCCGGTTCCCCTGGCCTCACCTGGGCCTGGGCCCGGGCCTGGGCCTGGGCCTGGTCTGGTCTGGTCTGGTCTGCCGGCTGCCGCCCAGGAGGGCCGTGGGTACCCTCCGGGGCCCTCTGGCAGATTTGGGTGGCGGGCGTGGCGAGGCAGGCTCACGCGGATTCATAGCTGGGGATGAGCTGTGAATGACCGGCAGCGGGGAACGCGCTACTCTTGCCCCCCCCCCACCACCACCACCACCACCACCCAGATCCCGGCGGGGTCGGGGAGCCTGGGCCGCAGGCGTGGGAGAGCGGAGCGACATTGCGCAACAGGGGCGAGGACGCGGACGCCGGCGCGGAGCCGCGGGGTTTGGACGGGGACTTGTGGGTGGTACCGTCCTTCCTGTTGCTCAACCGTAATAAATCTTTCGTCAGTTTTAGATCCGGTTTTTTTTTTAACTCCGCTTCCCTGATTTTGAACAAGCCGTGAGCCCTCCAGAGAACCCACAGGTGGCGTTGTCATGGTGACGCGGCAGCGGGCTGCGTGCGTGGGGTTGACTCGGCAGGACCGTGCAACCGTTTCTGCGATGCCTCGGAGGCGGCGGGCACGGGGCGTGGAAGTAACGAGAGAGTTGCTCCTCAACTCCAAGGACTCCTCCACGTTAAACGTATACCCGGTTCGAGCCCCATGGTGTCGGAGGGTTGAGTGGCCACGGAGTCCTCTGGTCTTGAGACTTCCTTCGTCTCGCTGCAGGTATTTTGAGGGCCTTCCTCCACAGCCGGGATGCTCTTGCGTATGTTACAAGTGTTGTTCCTCGGGACGCACAACCCTGCAGCCGAACTGTTGGTAACTACAGGACCGGGTTCAGAGATGCTGTTCAGAGATGCTGTTCAGAGATGCTGTTCCAGCAGGAGCGTCAGCCTCTCTCACTTTGCTGCTGTTCTCAGCCAAGTTGCTGGTTTGAAGATCTGGTGAATCATCAGTGGTTCTCGGGTTTGAAGGCAGGTCAGGGGTACATTTTTTGTTCAGTGCCATCTGCCTTTGGGGTTCGCCTCAAGATCGAAGGTCCAATTGGCTGACTTGTCCCCACACTCGGCCCTATTAGTGGAGGCCTGTGACACAGAACCTGGAGCAGATCTGTCAGGAGTTCAGGTCCTGGGTGATATCAACAGGTGTGAGAGGAGGAGAGCCAGTGCCGTACTCCAGAGCCCTGGAAAGGACTCGTCTATCAACTGATGTGCAACTTGTTCGCTCCAGGCTGAAGTGCTTTTAAAAGGAGGGGGGGGTTGGAGCACTGACCAGCACCCTTTGGGGTGTTGGTTTCACTCCACTGTTGCTGCTGCAGAGGATGGGGGTGGCAAAGAGAGGGTTGTCAGAGGAAGCACTGGGGGTCTCCATCCAGGTGCACAAAGGAGCAGCTGACACCATCTTCTAGCTGGAGTCTGGTCTTCACCGAGCCTGAAGTAACATCAGGACTGGGTGGGGGAGTATTTTCATCACAGTCGATCTTCCCTTTGAAAGTTGGTGGGGTATTTTCGCTCTTTCCCAGGAGGCAGATATCACCGCGTCTCATCCAAGCCTCCTTGAATGGCTGGCAGCGGGGGGGGGGGGGGGCACGCTACTCGCCTTTTGGTTACCCCCCCACAGGCCGGACGGGGTCAGAGTCTGGGCAGCAGGCGTGGGAGAGCGGAGCGAGGCGGGGACGTGGCGCCATGCAGAGAGGAGCCTCGGGATTTGGACTGGGACTTGTGGGTGGTACCATCCCTCCTATTGTTGAACTGGAATAAATCTTTCGCGAGTCTTACTTTCCTGTTTGGTTTTTCTGCTTCCCTGATTTTTTCTTTTATATAAAGACCCCTTGAGCCCTTCACAGTCCTGGGCTCTGCTAGACCCGAGGAGGCCTTGTCAAGTAAGTACAGCCCCGCTATTGGCTGCTGGGCCCGGCCACATCACTGGTGGCCTCTTGGGGGGGGGTGTAGTACCATCGTGTTTGGGGGGGCACTGGAAAAGTGCCCCTATGGTAGATGAAACATGGTGAAGTGTCCTTCCAGTGGACCATAAATGCTCCACCACTCTGCACTGGTGCCCCTCCGCATACAGCTGGCGTCGTGCTTTTGTTTCTTTTTAACGGTCTGGATGAGTTTTTGCAGCCATATAAGTCTCTTTGTGACCTTGCATATCATTAATTGTGTCATGCATGTGGTGTCAGTAGATGTTGGGGACAAACCAAAACCAGGGGACAAGCGTTAATCTCGTTAACATTAGAATAAACGTGGCCATGCAGCAGCTCACCGTGTTGTTCGCCAACACACCAGAAAATGCTGCACGGTACGGAGTTTGTTCTGCACCACGGAAGCACAACAAACACATCAGCACTAGTTTATTACCCTCTCTTGTTCAAATACCTTTTTTTTTTATTCACTCGACAAAAAAAAATGTTGCACCCGGCCAATTACCCCACTCTTCCGAGCCGTCCCGGTCGCTGCTCCGCCCCCTCTGCCGGTCCGGGGAGGGCTGCAGACTACCGCAAGCCTCCTCCCATACATGTGGACTCGCCAGCCCCTGCTTTTCCCCTGACGGTGAGGAGTTTCACCAGGGGGGGCGTAGCGCGTGGGAGGATCACGCTATCCACCCCCCCCCCGGAACAGGCACCCCGACCGACCAGAGGAGGCGCTAGAGAGCAGCCACCAGGAAACAAACGCGTCCCCGCTTGTCACCCGCAGACACGGCCAACTGTCTGTAGGGACGCCCGACCAAGCCGGAGGTGACACGGGGATTCGAACCGGCGAGCCCCGTGTTGGCAAGAGACTGCCACGCTACCCGGTCGCCCTACACGCGACACGTTTCTAAAGGTGTGAAGACCATCACAACCGTCTCCATTGTCTTCATCTGGTCTCCGAGCACGTTCGAGCGGCTCTGAAAGAAAAGTGGAAATAAAAATGGTTATCACCCCCTCTCTCGCGCGCGCGCACGAGACCAGGACAGCAGCAAGATCCAAAGACGGATTTTAATAAGTGGAATTGGGGAATAGACATCTAATTAAGACGGCGGTGCACAATCCTCCTCCTGAGGAGCTCCCCTCCTGCCGTTTTTCACTCAACCCTGATTCAACACACCTGATTCAATTAATCGAGGCCTCGGTCAGGCGTGTTAAATTGGGGTTGGAGTGGAAAAACGGCAGGATGGTAGAAGAAGAAGAAACGGCAGGATGGTAAAAGAAGAAGAAACGGCAGCATGGTAGAAGAAGAAGAAACGGCAGCATGGTAGAAGAAGAAGAAACGGCAGTATGGTAGAAAAAGAAGAAACGGCAGCATGGTAGAAGAAGAAACGACAGCATGGTAGAAGAAGAAGAAACGGCAGGATGGTAAAAGAAGAAGAAACGGCAGGACGGTAGAAGAAGAAGAAACGGCAGCACGGTAAAAGAAGAAGAAACGGCAGCATGGTAGAAGAAGAAGAAACGGCAGCATGGTAGCTCTCCAGGAGCAGGGTTGGACGCCACGGGAGGAGACGCTCATTCAAACCGGTGGCGTTCGCAAGCGCGCAGCGTCTGAGGAAGTTTGGGTCCGTAAACCAACAACATTACAACGTTTCCAGCCAAGGACTCTTGGTGTTTTCATGGGTAGGTGAAGCGAACATTAACGTTGGTCTTTTACACGTAAGTTAAGTTCAACACACGTCAGGAACGTTCTCTTCGACCCCGTTTACACTTGGTTTTAAAATGCGGTTTTTTTTGGCGATCGGATCACAAGTGGGCAGCGCTAAATACACGTGTAAACCACCACCGATACGTTTTGAGACTTGGTTACTCAAACCACCTGCGGAGGTGGTCTGGGACGCATTTGACCACATGTCTTTTGTAGTGTATGCGTCCTGATGCGTCCCCGACCAGGACGTAACAGGAATTCTTCTTCTTCGGAGTAACGGAATCTGATCGATCACACGTGGTGGGCAGGTCGCGTCTGGAGTCGCATGATGGACACGGGTGTAAACGGCGATGTGTCTCGCTGTCCACTTGTGATCCGATCGCCCAAAACGCACTTTGAAACCATGTGTAAACAGGGTCTTCGTTGCTTTTTCATTGTTCCCAATATGGACTAATGTTTGCCGTGTTTCAAATTTGCCGAAGCGCAACAACTGATGGGACATTTCCTTCGATGGTGTTTTAAGCCCCCCGTCGCCATGGCCGGGACGCGAACCTGTGTCTCCCTGACAATCGACAACGTTAACCAGTCGACTAAAGGGTCCGACCCGTTAGGCAAGGACCAACGTGTCTGCTTATCCATGCACGTTGCAGTATTCTTCCAGGCAGCGCTGCATGGACGGCACTCCCCGCCCCCAACAGTTTCATCCAATCACAGCACTGGTTAGGGTTCGCGCCAGTGCTGTGATTGGCTGAAACTGTAGGGGGGGGGCTTAAAACACCATCGAGGGGATATATTTCTAAGGAGGAAGACGTGTTGCATGTTGACTACACCAACCGTGGCGACACATTTGGTGACGGTGTTGTCTCTAACGTTGGAGAGCTATGGTTTCCGTTTCTCTTAGGGTCCTTATTTAAGGGTAGAGGCTAGTTCCCGTCGATGCAGAGAACGGTCAACTGAGCATGCGCATGTACTCGTTGCCTCCGTTGTTTGGGTAGGTTAGGGGTTAGGGCGGGGTTAGGGTTAAAGTGAGCCAATCAGACGCAGATTAGGGGCGTGTCTTCCTAGAATCCTAGCGCCTGGATGCCACGCGGGGCGTGTGGAGGTGTGGTAGAGGCATTTCGCGCATGCTCAGTTGACCGTTCTATACTCCCATTTCCGTTCTCTGCATCGATGGGGAACTAGCCCCTACCCTCATCTAAGAGTTCAGGTTTCTGTTTCGTGGTCTGATGTCTCGTGTACTGGTCACGTGCTCACCCAGTGACCTGAAATCCCAGCGGCCTGTGCTGCGCTACAGACCTGTCACTAATCCCGTCCCGTGGGAATATATGTCCCCCCTGAGATACATTTTAACAATCCCGTCCCGTGGGAATATATGTCCCCCCTGAGATACATTTTAACAATCCCGTCCCGTGGGAATATATGTCCCCCCTGAGATACATTTTAACAATCCCGTCCCGTGGGAATATATGTCCCCCCTGAGATACATTTTAACAATCCCGTCCTGTGGGAATATATGTCCCCCCTGAGATACATTTTAACAATCCCGTCCTGTGGGAATATATGTCCCCCCTGAGATACATTTTAACAATCCCGTCCCGTGGGAATATATGTCCCCCCTGAGATACATTTTAACAATCCCGTCCCGTGGGAATATACACTCACTGGCCACTTTATTAGGTACACCTTGCTAGTACCGGGTTGGACCCCCTTTTGCCTTCAGAACTGCCTTAATCCTTCGTGGCATAGATTCAACAAGGTACTGGAAACATTCCTCAGAGAGTTTGGTCCATATTGACATGATAGCATCACGCAGTTGCTGCAGATTTGTCGGCTGCACATCCATGATGCGAATCTCCCGGTCCACCACATCCCAAAGGTGCTCTATTGGATTGAGATCTGGTGACTGTGGAGGCCATTTGAGTACAGTGAACTCATTGTCATGTTCAAGAAACCAGTCTGAGATGATTCGAGCTTTATGACATGGCGCGTTATCCTGCTGGAAGTAGCCATCAGAAGATGGGAACACTGTGGTCATAAAGGGATGGACATGGTCAGCAACAATACTCAGGTAGGCTGTGGCGTTGACATGATGCTCAATTGGTACTAAGGGGCCCAAAGTGTGCCAAGAAAATATCCCCCACACCATTACACCACCACCACCAGCCTGAACCGTTGATACAAGGCAGGATGGATCCATGCTTTCATGTTGTTGACGCCAAATTCTGACCCTACCATCCGAATGTCGCAGCAGAAATCGAGACTCATCAGACCAGGCAACGTTTTTCCAATCTTCTATTGTCCAATTTTGGTGAGCCTGTGCGAATTGTAGCCTCAGCTTCTGTTCTTAGCTGACAGGAGTGGCACCCGGTGTGGTCTTCTGCTGCTGTAGCCCATCTGCCTCAAGGTTCGACGTGTTGTGGGTTCAGAGATGCTCTTCTGCATACCTCGGTTGTAATGAGTGGTTATTTGAGTTACTGTTGCCTTTCTATCGGCTCGAACCAGTCTGGCCATTCTCCTCTGACCTCTGGCATCAACAAGGCATTTTCGCCCACAGAACTGCCGCTCACTGGATATTCTCTCTTTTTCGGACCATTCTCTGTAAACCCTAGAGATGGTTGTGCGTGAAAATCCCAGTAGATCAGCAGTTTCTGAAATACTCAGACCAGCCCGTCTGGCACCAACAACCATGCCACGTTCAAAGTCACTTAAATCACCTTTCTTCCCCATTCTGATGCTCGGTTTGAACTGCAGCAGATCGTCTTGACCATGTCTACATGCCTAAATGCATTGAGTTGCTGCCATGTGATTGGCTGATTAGAAATTTGCGTTAACGAGCAGTTGGACTGGTGTGCCTAATAAAGTGGCCGGTGAGTGTATGTCCCCCCTGAGATACATTTTAACAATCCCGTGCTGTGGGAATATATGTCCCCCCTGAGATACATTTTAACAATCCCGTCCCGTGGGAATATATGTCCCCCCTGAGATACATTTTAACAATCCCGTCCCGTGGGAATATATGTCCCCCCCTGAAATACATTGTACGTGTATTGTTTCTAGCCTTGGGAGGCTGGCCCTCAAACTACCTGCGGCGAGACCAAGGAACTCTCAAAACCAGATGACTCTGTGGCCGCTCCACCCTCTGACACCATGGAGCTCGACGGAAACAAACCGGATACATTTAATTTGGATGAGTCCTTGGAGTTGAGGACTAACTCTCTCGTTACTTCCACGCCCATGCCCGCCTCCTCCAAGGTGTTCAACTACGGTGGGGTGCGGGAGCCGGGCAAAGCGTCCACATTACAGAAAAAGCTGTATGGTCCTGCTGAGTCAACCACACAGCCTGCTGCCACGTCAAACATTGTCAGTGACCGGAAGACGTTTCTGACAGTCCCTGCAGCTGGCTCCATGCTGCCTCCTTCAAGAGCTGTGTCCCAGCTCCCGACATGCAAACCTGCCTCCACAATTCCTGCACCGCCAAAGCCGTTAACCTCTGGCCTGCCCATGACCAGGAAGAGAGCCCAAGCTGAGGCCGCAGGAAACACAGCTGCTCCAGCTGCAATACCCCAACAGGTATGTTTAGAGGCTCTTCTCTTTTTTTTTTTTAAGTGAACCAATCACAATGCTGACTCATGTTAGTTCACATGATCTCTCACTGATGCCAGCCATTGAATCCTCTTGAGTCAGCAAAGAGAGGAGCCAGTTATAGGTAGCTGATATACCTGGTATAGATCACTGCGCAAGGTATAACTTGTGAGAGTTGTGTAGCTCAGTTGTTCCACAGGTGTTTCTGCTGTTGTGCAACAGGTACTGTTGTCGGCAACGATACAGCATCAATTTCTCATCAACGTGTTTGCTCTCTCCCCAACTCCATTGCAGAGAATTGAAAAAAGCTGCAGCAACAACTGCAGTGCAACTACAGGTGGGCAGTCCTCTAATAATATTATTGCATTAACATTGAATTGTAAATATTAAACCTCGTGGTTCTAATTGATTAACTCGAACAGGTCATTTTAACGTTTTCCTGTGGTGGCTTTTAATTCCTTGCGTGATTGTTAAATAATCAGTCTGTGTTTCAGTTTCATGGGTAATGTATGCACAGTTGCTGCCTGCTCTTTGAAGGTACTGACAGATTAATGTGTTGAAATGAGAGCAGCTGGCGTCAGTGTACAGTTTCTCCAGAGCGTTTCCTCTCCACATCACTGCCATGAGGGCTAAAGTGTCATGTAGAACTAAAGATAATATCAGTCAATAGAACATTATTTTATGTCACATCTCTTATACGACTGCCGTGCAAGACATGACAGTGTTTAAACATAATGAAATTCTCACAAAGAAGTAATTCAAGAATAAAATAAACGGTCATATAGTGTACAAAATGTTTACTGAACAATACTCAAAGGTTGCGTACCGTTCCTTGTGTCTATCTTGGTATTTACTTTTTGAATAGAAAACCTTTTGGATGTTACCCCTCTCCGTCTGGTCTCTCTCCTGGGTTGCTCTGTAGGATCTCAGCTGCCCAGCAGTGGCCTGAAGAGACCTCAGCCCAGTGGGCTACCACCAGCCAAACGAGGAACCATGCAGCTCAGACCACCATCAACAAGAGCAAACATAGCAGAAGCTTCCTGTGACGGCAAACCCAGTTCATCCACAGGTACGAACGGGTCACTCTGGGATTTGCTTTTTCATTCTTTTCAATTCTGGGTCAGCGTAATTTATTATTTATTATTCACCTTGTCTCTACACACGAATGTCACCAACCCAACAGGTAAGACCTCCTCCCTGAGCCAGCCCAAGAGGAATGTCCTAACCAAAAGTGAGGCCTTACCGTTGGCAAAGAGGAAGAAGATGGGTACGAAGCTTTTATTAAAACTAACGATACTACTTTCAATCTAGTAGTTTGACACACAACTGTATTTAAATGAACAAGGACTTTTCAATCTGCCTTGAAAAATATTTCTCCATTTCATCTGATGAAGTGGTTAAATGTGGTTTGCTTATCCTCGCTCCACTCCGCTCCTAGCTTATTCTTTTTTTCTTTCTTTTCCAAGATACGACGGTGTCATTCGGCTCTGCTCGGGTCTCAACAACCTCAGCGGAGCCAAACAAGGGACCTGTAAGTCTGAAGCCACCAGCAGGAAGACAGAGGCCCCTGGTAGCCAAATGCAACAGCAAGGGTGAGCAGGGTGTCCATCATAGGGTTTGTGTTCTGTAGCCTAATCATTTTGGCGTCGTCTTGTTCGGTTTGTGGAGGTGGATTTTAGATGTCCGCATTCAATGTAATGATGGTTTTGCTGCCATGTGTTAGACCATAAAGTCTATTTCAGTGGCCGTTGACTCATTGTCTTCTTAACCAGAAACGCAGCAACTCACGGCTCCACCTTCTAGAAAAACCACAGCAAAGATCAACTGCAAGGCTGGTGAGATTATTAACCTGCTACTCTGAGATGAATCAACATCCTTTATCGTAGACTCATATGGATGTGATTAGTTGTTGCCCTTAGAAGTGACTCTTCATCCTGTGTGATGTAACCCTCGTTTCCCCAACAGGACCCAAGTTTCTCTTCAACTTTTAGGTCCCGTGAAACGGCACGTAGAGCACTGCCAACTTGACTGTCGGGTGGGATTTTGTGAGGAGGGAGTTTCAATCTGACTGACAGCCAGTAATGGTCCAGCAGTTTTAGAATGAAGCTCTCCATATGCTAATGGCTAGTTTCAGTTTGGTGGTAGAAGACGACTCCTCTTCTCTCAATCTTGCACCCCGTCCTCCCCCCTTATGTGTTTACATCTTTGAGTGCTGGATGGTGTAATGTAAAAACTGTCAAGAAGAGAAAAAGATTTTTCTTCTGAACACAAGTAAAATGGGGTTTTTTTTGTGTGAATTTCTAGAAGTTAGAGATAAATAGATGTAAATCAAATGCAGATAAGAGTGAAAATACATTTATTTCATGGGACCTATAAAAACTTTTGGCAAATACGGCATTTGTTGGTTCACTGGTAATGAGAGGAACTATTTGGTTTAATCTTTTATTTTCTTTTGAGTTTTCAGAATTTTAAATTTATTTATAAGCCTTAGATGGGAAGAACTCTGACTTGTATGAACTGTTGTATTGATTTTTATTTTTTTCTTGGGTGAACTGGTACAAGTGACCCCATTCTTGGTAGCGAAGTGTGTCTAGCCATTTAACATTGTGATATTTGTCAGTCCATATGGAGCTGATGCACTGCCTCAGACCACCAAGACAAGAAGTGTATTCATCACAGAGTTGTCTGCTTCTGACCGATCCTGCTCAGTTAACCTTTTCCTGGTCCATCTACCGTAGAGCCTGATGTGGGCGTCGTGGCAGAGTGCGCCAACTGTGCTGTTCTTCAGCAAGAGCTGCTGGAGGTGAAGGAAGAAGTCAGGCGGCTGCATGAAGGTCTGGCTCTTGAAGGTGGTTTCACTCAGAGGAATCTGACTGGAGAGGTTTCCGAATGATCAACGGGCCTCAGACTGAAGTGTTCCAGTGGTTCAAACTTTGAAATCAGTTGAATGTAACAAAGGAATCGTGCAGCTTTTAACTTAAAACCCTCGCTTTGCTGAAATAAAAATGTATTTTTTAATTGTCAAGTTCAGTTCATATGTTTCCCCTTTTTAAAATGCATGAAAGTCACTCAATAATGGAAATAGGCCCAGCCATGTTGACACACCGTCCCCAGGAAGCTGGATTAGTTGGGTTAGACTGAAGCCCAAGCCAGTCAAACATGCGTTCTTGAGTTATCTGGTCCTGTGTAATGTGCTGGTTCCAGAAAAGAGGGCGTCAACAAGTGAGTCCCCCCATCTTGAAACTTGTATTCATGGAAATGTGAGGAAGTCTCAAGCTCACGTTGCCATAGTTTAGATCGTCTCCATCTCATTTTAGATTGTCTGCTTGCTCATTGGATGGAAAATTCAGCCAATCGTTGGCCTGCAACTGCCGTGACGGCACCAAGAGCGCAGCCGTTGACTGACAAACTTTTGGAGCGGCCGGATTGAACGTTACTGCCACCTATCGGTCAACAGCGTGAACTGAGGATTTACCACGACCCTCGAACTACTTCGACAAACTAATGTATAATTAAAATATTTAAAATCGGATCAAATGTTGGTGAAATAATTTGGATCAGCCGACAAATTTTACTTTTTGTTGTTGGGTTCATCAGTAATTATAACAATGTGTGACCTAATCTATGTTATGTTCCACCAGCTAGTCCCAGGACCCCCCATGCAAACGGATTATCCCACAGAAACAGCTGCTTTAGACTTGTTTTAGGATCATATAGCACTCCTATAGAAAATTCTGCAGGAAATATATATTTAAAAAAAAACATTGAGGATGGTATCGGAATTATGAAGTTTTGTAACCTAAGGAAATGATCTTCAATATCACTGGGCCGCATTTTCTATTTGTTTACTCTCCATAAAGCTTTGCTCAGTTTACGGCTAAAAGATTTAAGAAGTGTGTCGCATATTCCCGACGAGACCCAATTTTTGCTTTTCCTTTTTTGTTTTTTTCAAATCTCCTCTTGCCATGTGGACACTGATCCTGTAACTGGTGCTGCCACATGGAGTCAATCCTGTGTGTTCACCTTGATTAAGAAGGTTTTAAGCAGATTTATTTCATGACAACTGATGGAATTAAATGAACATATTGTATATATAGCATGCTTTTTTATAGCTTAACGTTAATTTTTTTAAATATATTTATGATTGAAGTTAGTCAGAATGTGTAAAGAAATGATAAATGGTAAATGGCCTGCATTTATATAGCACTTTTCTAGCCGCAACAGCCACTCAGAGTGCTTTACAGTCATGAATGCTTCACGTTCACACACGCACGCACACACACGCTTACACACGCACACACGGCAGTATATTAAAACAACTTTAGCTCGGTAGCTAGCGTGGCCAAAATTAACATTGTGTGTGTGTGTGTGTGTGTGTGTGTGTGTGTGTGAGCGAGAGAGAGAGAGTGTGTGTGTGTGTGTGTGTGTGTGTGAGATCTCCCGTCACTGTTGTAATGTTTATGGTGTATAATGCATGTGACGCTTCTTGCGTTGTATTTGATGTTTTATTTTCATTCACTGGGTGGCGCTGTTGGTTCATGTTGTAAGTGGTTGTGGGTTGAAAGAAAGAAGAAGAAAATCCCGGAAACGCAGCTTTTAACGTAGTTCCGGTTGCCAGGCGTGGGAGCTGAATATGTCAATAAAGGAGTTTAATCATTATATTGCTGCCTTGGAATTACGTTTAATAACTTTACAACCGTAATTACACAACGCGGACTGCTCCTGTACACGACGAGTCCATTTATTTTGTGCATACGACAGAAAAAGAAAAGTATTCGTTATTTCCGCCTGTCGCCCCATGACTGCTGGGATAGGCTCCAGCATCCCCGCCACCCTGAGAGCAGGATAAGCGGTTTGGATGATGGATGGATGGGTTTTTATTTCATATCCTTGCAAAAATGAAAAATACTAACGTCAGGTCAGATGACATCACTGGTGGGCTTTGGGGGGGGGTGAAATTTAACGCCCTCGTGTTCGAAAAAAAAAAACAAAAACGGCAAAAATGTCCTTTTGGATGCCCCTATGGTAGATAAAACATGGTAAAATGCCCCTATGGTAGATAAAACATGGTAAAATGCCCCTATGGTAGATAAAACATGGTAAAATGCCCCTGTGGTAGATAAAACATGGTAAAGTGCCCTCTTGGATGCACCTGTGGTAGATAAAACATGGTAAAATGCCCCTGTGGTAGATAAAACATGGTAAAATGCCCCTATGGTAGATAAAACATGGTACAGTGCCCTCTTGGATGCCCCTGTGGTAGATAAAACATGGTAAAATGCCCCTATGGTAGATAAAACATGGTAAAATGCCCCTATGGTAGATAAAACGTGGTAAAGTGCCCTCTTGGATGCCCCTATGGTAGATAAAACATGGTAAAATGCCCTCTTGGATGCCCCTGTGGTAGATAAAACATGGTAAAATGCCCTCTTGGATGCCCCTGTGGTAGATAAAACATGGTAAAGTGCCCTCTTGGATGTCCCTATGGTAGATAAAACATGGTAAAGTGCCCTCTTGGATGTCCCTATGGTAGATAAAACATGGTAAAATGCCCCTATGGTAGATAAAACGTGGTAAAGTGCCCTCTTGGATGCCCCTATGGTAGCTAAAACATGGTAAAATGCCCTCTTAGATGCCCCTGTGGTAGATAAAACGTGGTAAAGTGCCCTCTTGGATGCCCCTGTGGTAGCTAAAACATGGTAAAATGCCCTCTTGGATGCCCCTGTGGTAGATAAAACATGGTCAAGTGCCCTCTTGGATGTCCCTGTGGTAGATAGAACATGGTAAAATGCCCCTATGGTAGATAAAACATGCTAAAGTGCCCTTCCAGTGGACCATAAATCACCTCTCTGTGCTCTGGTGCCCCACCGCATACAGCTGGAGTCCTTATTCGCCTCTGCCCCCCAAACAGTCTGGATGACTTTTTCCACCCATGTAAGTAAAGTCTCTTCTTTGTGAACTTGAGTATCATATTATTAAAAAAAAACCAACTTTTTTTAATGCATGTGGTGTCAGTAGATGTATAGGGACAAATCAAAACCATAGGAAAAGTGTTAACTCATTTACATTAGAATAAACACGGACATTCATCAGCTAAATGTGTTGTTCTCCGCCACACTAGAAAACACTGCACGTTATGGAGTTTGTTCTGCACCCTGGAAGCACAACAAACACATCAGCACTAGTTCATTGTCATCTTCTTTATTTTTCAAATACGTTTTCATTCACAGTTGACATTTTTTTTTACCCCCTCCCCCTTTTCTCCCCAATTGCAGCTGGCCAATTACCCCACTCTTTTGAGCCGTCCTGGTCTCTGCTCCGCCCCCTCTGCTGATCCGGGGAGGGCTGCAGACTACCACATGCCTCCTCCCATACATGTGGAGTCACCAGCCCCTGCTTTTCCCCTGACAGTGAGGAGTTTCACCAGGGGGACGTAGTGCATGGGAGGATCACGCTATTCCCCCCTAGTTCCCCCTCTAACAGGCGCCCCGACTGACCAAAGGAGGCGCTAGTGCAGCGACCAGGACACATACTCACATCCGGCTTCCCACCCGCAGACACGGCCAACTGTGTTTGTAGGAACGCCCGGCCAAGCCGGAGGTAACGTGGGGATTTGAACCGGCGGTCCCCATGTCGCTAGGCAACAGAACAGACCGCTGCGCTACCCGGACGTCCTACACTCGACACTTCTTAAAGGTGCGAAGACCATCACAACTGTTCCCATTTTCTTCATCTGGTCTCCGAGTACGTTTAAGTGCCTCTGAAAGAAAAGTGGAAAAAGAAGAAGTGGTTATCACTCTCTTACGCACACAGACACACAATCATGCACGAGATGAGGGCAGCAGCAAGATCCACGGACGGGTTTTAATAAGTGGAATTAGGGAATAGACATCTAGTTAAGATCTAAAATGAGCTGGAGACGTTTCAAACTATGGCAACGTGAGCTTGAGACTTCCTCACATTTCCATGAATACAAGTTTCAAGATGGGGGGACTCGCTTGTTGACGCCCTCTTTTTCTGGAACCAGCACATTACACAGGACCAGATAACTCAAGCATGCAGCGTTTTGACTGGCTTGGGCTTCACTCTAACCCAACTAATCCAGTTTCCTGGGGACGGTGTGTCACCATGGCTGGGCCTATTTCCATTATCAAGTGACTTTCATGCATTTTAAAAAGGGCAAACATATGACCTGAACTTGACCATCAATAATCAATTTTTATTTCAGCAAAGCGAGGGTTTTAAGTTAAAAGCTGCACGATTCATTTGTTACATTCAACTGATTTCAAAGTTTGAACAACTGGAACACTTCAGTCTGAGGTCCGTTGATCATCTTGAAACGTCTCCAGTGACATCTGACAACATCTGAGTGAAACCACCTTCGAGAGCCAGACCTTCATGCAGCCGCCTGACTTCTTCCTTCATCTTCAGCAGCTCTTGCCGAAGAACAGCACAGTTGGCGCACTCTGCCACGACGCCCACATCAGGCTCTACGGTAGATGGACCAGGAAAAGGTTAACTGAGCAGGATCGGTCAGAAGCAGACAACTCTGTGATGAATACACTTCTTGTCTTGGTGGTCTGAGGCAGTGCATCAGCTCCATATGGACTGACAAATATCACAACGTTAAATGGCTAGACACACTTTGCTACCAAGAATGGGGTCACTTGTACCAGTTCACCCAAGAAAAAATTACATAATTAATAAAAATATTATTAGAATCAATACAACAGTTCATACAAGTCAGAGTTCTACCATCTAAGGCTTACAAATAAATTTAAAATTCTGAACACTCAAAAGAAAATAAAAGATTAAACCAAATAGTTCCTCTCACTCATTACCAGTGAACCAACGAATGCCGTATTTGCCAAAAGTTTTTATAGGTCCCATGAAATAAATGTATTTTCACTCTTATCTGCATTTGATTTACATCTATTTAAATCCAACTTCTAGAAATTCACACAAAAAATTTTTAATTTTGTGTTCAGAAGAAAAATCTTTTTCTCTTCTTGACAGTTTTTACATTACACCATCCAGCACTCAAAGATGTAAACACATAAGGGGGGAGGACGGGGTGCAAGATTGAGAGAAGAGGAGTCGTCTTCTACCACCAAACTGAAACTAGCCATTAGCATATGGAGAGCTTCATTCTAAAAATGCTGGACCATTACTGGCTGTCAGTCAGATTGAAACTCCCTCCTCACAAAATCCCACCCGACAGTCAAGTTGGCAGTGCTCTACGTGCCGTTTCACGGGACCTAAAAGTTGAAGAGAAACTTGGGTCCTGTTGGGGAAACGGGGGTTACATCACACAGGATGAAGAGTCACTTCTAAGGGCAACAACTAATCACATCCATATGAGTCTACGATAAAGAATCTTGATTCATCTCAGACTAGCAGGTTAATAATCTCACCAGCCTTGCAGTTGATCTTTGCTGTGGTTTTTCTAGAAGGTGGAGCTGTGAGTTGCTGCGTTTCTGGTTAAGAAGAAAATGAGTCAACGGCCACTGAATAGACTTTATGGTCTAACAAATGGCAGCAATACCATCATCACATTGAATGCGGACATCTAAAATCCACCTCCACAAACCGAACAAGACGATGCCAAAATGATTAGGCTACAGAACACAAACCCTATGACGGACACCCTGCTCACCCTTGCTGTTGCATTTGGCTACCAGGGGCCTCTGTCTTCCTGCTGGTGGCTTCAGACTTACAGGTCCCTTGTTTGGTTCCGCTGAGGTTGTTGAGACCCGAGCAGAGCCGAATGACACCGTCGTATCTTGGAAAAGAAAGAAAAAAAGAATAAGCTAGGAGCAGAGTAGAGTGAGGATAAGCAAACCACATTTAACCACTTCATCAGATGAAATGGAGAAATATTTTTCAAGGCAGATTGAAAAGTCCTTGTTCATTTAAATACAGTTGTGTGTCAAACTGCTAGATTGAAAGTAGTATCATTAGTTTTAATAAAAGCTTTGTACCCATCTTCTTCCTCTTTGCCAACGGTAAGGCCTCACTTTTGGTTAGGACATTCCTCTTGGGCTGGCTCAGGGAGGAGGTCTTACCTATTGGGTTGGTGACGTTTGTGTGTAGAGACAAGGTGAATAATAAATAATAAATTACACTAACCCAGAATTGAAAAGAATGAAAAAGCAAATCCCAGAGTGACCCGTTCGTACCTGTGGATGAACTGGGTTTGCCGTCACAGGAAGCTTCTGCTATGTTTGCTCTTGTTGATGGTGGTCTGAGCTGCATGGTTCCTCGTTTGGCTGGTGGTAGCCCACTGGGCTGAGGTCTCTTCAGGCCACTGCTGGGCAGCTGAGATCCTACAGAGCAACCCAGGAGAGAGACCAGATAGAGAGGGGTAACATTCAAAAGGTTTTCTATTCAAAA
Source organism: Lampris incognitus (assembly GCF_029633865.1). NCBI lineage: Eukaryota > Metazoa > Chordata > Actinopteri > Lampriformes > Lampridae > Lampris > Lampris incognitus. Next base: position 257,769 of record NW_026611075.1, read on the forward strand.
AGTAAATACCAAGATAGACACAAGGAACGGTACGCAACCTTTGAGTATTGTTCAGTAAACATTTTGTACACTATATGACCGTTTATTTTATTCTTTAATTACTTCTTTGTGAGAATTTCATTATGTTTAAACATTGTCATGTCTTGCACCGCAGTCGTATAAGAGATGTGACATAAAATAATGTTCTATTGACTGATATTATCTTTAGTTCTACATGACACTTTAGCCCTCATGGCAGTGATGTGGAGAGGAAACGCTCTGGAGAAACTGTACACTGACGCCAGCTGCTGTCATTTCAACACATTAATCTGTCAGTACCTTCAAAGAGCAGGCAGCAACTGTGCATACATTACCCATGAAACTGAAACACAGACTGATTATTTAACAATCACGCAAGGAATTAAAAGCCACCACAGGAAAATGTTAAAATGACCTGTTCGAGAAAATCAATTAGAACCACGAGGTTTAAAATTTACAATTTAAAAAACAAAAAAAATCATATCAAGATTATTAGAGAACACCTCTTGTGCACCAAAGATACACAAACAAAAACCCCACAAACATGTATGCAAACGACCTGCCCACCTGTAGTTGCACTGCAGTTGTTGCTGCCTTTTCCAATTTTCTGCAATGGAGTTGGGGAGAGAACAAACACGTTGATGAGAAATTGATGCTGTATCCTTGCTGACAACAGTACCTGTTGCACAACAGCAGAAACACCTGTGGAACAATTGAGCTACACAACTCTCACAAGTTATACCTTGCACAGTGATCTATACCAGGTATATCAGCTACCTATAACTGGCTCCTCTCTTTGCTGACTAAAGAGTATTCAATGGCTGGCATCAGTGAGAGATCATGTGAACTAACATTAGTCAGTATTGTGATTGGTTCACTTAAAAAAAAAAAAGCCTCTAAACATACCTGTTGGGGTATTGCAGCTGGAACAGCTGTGTTTTTTGAGGCCTCAGCTTGGGCTCTCTTCCTGGTCATGGGCAGGCCAGAGGTTAACGGCTTTGGCGGTCCAGGAATTGTGGAGGCAGGTTTGCATGTCGGGAGCTGGGACACAGCTCTTGAAGGAGGCAGCATGGAGCCAGCTGAAGGGACTGTCAGAAACGTCTTCCGGTCACTGACAATGTTTGATGTGGCAGCAGGCTGTGTGGTTGACTCAGCAGGACCATACAACTTTTTCTGTAATGTGGACGCTTTGCCTGGCTCCCGCACCCCACCGTAGTTGAATACCTTGGAGGCGGTGGGCATGGGTGTGGAAGTAACAAGAGAGTTACTCCTCAACTCCAAGGACTCATCCAAATTAAATGTATCCAATTTGTTTTTTTCGAGCTCCATGGTGTCAGAGAGTTGATTAGCCACAGAGTCATCTAGTTTTGAGAGTTCTTTGGTCTCACTGCAGGTATTTTGAGGGCCAGCCTCCACAGCAGAGGCTTCTTCCACAGCTGTAATGCTCTTGCTCATGTTAAAAGTGTTATTCCTCGGGACGCATAACCCAGCAGCCTCTACAGCCGAACTGTTTGTAACTACAGGACAGGTTTCAGAGATGCTGTTCGGAGAGAAGGTTCCAGCAGGAGCATCAGCCTCTATCACTTTGCTGTTGTTCTCAACCAAGTTGCTGGTTTGAGGATCTAGTGAATCATTAGTGGTTCTCAGCTTCGAAGGCAGGTCAGGGGTAAATGTTTTGTTCACAGTGCTATCTGCGTTTGGGCTTTGCTGGAGTGGATTGTTAGTACTGTTTGTTGTGGCATTGCCTTGTGTGAGCGTATTGGCATTTTCGCGTTCCTCTGGATTGATGCTTTCCACAGGTTTCGCCTCAATATCAAAGGTACAATTGGTTGATTTGTCCACACATTCGGCCCTATTAGTAGGGGCATGTGACACAGAACATGAAGCAGATCTGACAGAAGATTTCAGGTCCTGGGTGATATTAACAGGTGTGAGAGGAGGAGAGCCAATGCTATACTCCAGAGCACTGGTCTCTGGAAAGGACTCGTCTATCAACATGGCTATTGTGCAACTTGTTCGCTCCAGGCTGAAGTGTTTTAAATGGGGGGTGAGGTTAGAGCACTGACCAGCACCCTTGGATTTTGTTTTCACTCCGCTGGTACTTCTGCAGAGGATGGGGGTGGCAAAGAGAAAGTTGTCAGAGGAAACACTGGGGTCTCCATCCAGGTGCGCAGAGGAACAGCTGACACCATCTTCTAGCTGGACTCTGGTCTTCACCAAGCCTGAAGTAACATCAGGACTGGGTGGAGGAATATTTTCATCACAGTTGTCAGACATGCATGCAGTACTAGTGGGAACTTGAACAGTTGTCTGACTGGCCATGCAATGTAGTGTATCTACCCTTTTGAAATTCGCGGGATATGTTTACTTTTTGCCAGGTGACTGAATTCCTTGACAGATATCACCACATCTCATCCGAGCCTCCTTGAGTGCAGTCTGTGGAGAGAGATTAGGCAATTATGAGTATTCTGTACAGCCAAAACAGGTTTTATTCCCTGTAAGTACATTGAGAAAACTCTCTTACATGGCCCTAGTGTCAGAGAGCAAATAATATGACAGTGAAGATGTCAAATATGCAAGCCCCACTTTAAAATTAGTTTTAAGACACCGCCATGTTGCAACATGGTGGCTTTAATTCTTTGTCACTGAACTAAAAAAGAATCCATCCATCAACAAATTTCCCATACGGTGTTCATGTCATGTGGGGGAAAACCCACCTCCGCTTTTAAATCATAAAGGTTAGAAACAATACACGTAAAATGTGTTTCAGGAGGAACTCTTCCCACAGAACGGGATCTTTAATAGGTCTGTAGTGCAGCACAGTGGTTGAGATTTCAGGTCACCGGACGGGACACGTGACCGGTACGGAAGACGCTGAGCGACATCAAACCGCCACAAAGAAACCCGAACTCTACAACAAGGATCGTAAGAGAACCTGAAATCACAGCTTCCCAACATTAGCGGTACCCAATACCGTTACCAAATCTGTCGCCCCAGTTGGTGTAGTCAACATGCAACACACCCTTTTTCGGTAACACTTTAGTATGGGGAACATATGCACCATTAATTAGGTGCTTATTAGCATGCACATTAGCAACATATTGGCCCTTAATTGGTCATTATTAAGTACTTATTAATGCCTTCTTCTGCATGGCCTTATTATACAACCAGTAAGCCATTAATTATGAGTTTTCCCTCTATAACCTCAGAAGTATTGCTTATTAGTAGTACCATCTCAATATGCTTTGCTTAGTATGGCCTTTATAAGGTGGTAGTACCACAAGAAGAGTTATTCTCCCTTACTAACATTTAATGAATATGGTCTGTTCTTACATAACAACACACAAAACTACAAGTGTTCATAGTGTTAAATTACTGTAAATTAAGTTTTTGTTACTCAGAATATGTTCCCCATACTAAAGTGACATCTTGATCATTACTAATTCACTAGTAATTAAGTTTTTTATGTTCCCCATACTAAAGTGACATCTTGATCATTACTGATTCACCAGTAATTAAGTTATTTTATGTTCCCCATACTAAAGTGACATCTTGATCATTACTGATTCACTAGTAATTAAGTGTTTTTATGCTCCCCATACTAAAGTGACATCTTGATCATTACTGATTCACCAGTAATTAAGTTATTTTATGTTCCCCATACTAAAGTGTTACCCCCTTTTCCTCATGAACGTCCCATCGTCGCTGTTGCGCTTCGGGCAAAAGTGAAATACGACAAACATTAAACTGGAACGGGAACAACGACAAAGTAGCGAAGAGACCAACGTTAATTTTCACCTCACCTGAAAACACGAAGAGCCCTTGGCTGGAAACGTTATAATGTTGTTAGTTTGCGGATCCAAACTTGGTCGAACGCCTGTTCAAACGTTTGAATAAGCGTCCGCTTGACCATTGGATGAAAAATTAAACCAATCGTTGGACTGCAACCGCCGTGACGTCACCGGGGACGCGGTCGTTGACTGACAACTTCTGTGTTTTTTTTTGAGCGGCAGGATTAACCGTTACTGCCATCTACCGACCAACGGTGCGAACTGAGAATTTACTGCGAGCCTTCTAACTCCACTTCGACAAACTAATACATGATTGAGATATCTAGAATGGATCGAATGCTGCTGTGAAGTTAGCAATATCGTCACATATCTGTGATTGATGCCCTGGTGGCCAATCTGCGTCTATACGGCATGTGGGTTTCCAGCTTTCTGGCACCAGACTGCGAACTGTTTTAAGGTTTACGGCCACCCCGCCCTGATAACGCCCTCTCTTGTCCGATCCCCACAGCAAAGAGGGTCCGGCCTGGTCAGTGTTTGGATGGGAGACCGCCTGGCAATGGGTCATGACCCCCCCAAGTCCATATCCCTGGGATCCTAGGTTGAGCAAATCCTGGGATATCATGGCTTCATATGGGGAATTTGTGCCATCTCCTGGCAGGAAAAGGTATGACAGCTCTAGGCTAGATCAGTGCGCTAGAGTGCTCGCCCTGTAAACGGAAGATTGCTGGTTCAGTTCCCCGACCGGGTCATACCAAATACTCTAAAAATGATACCCATTGCCTCCCTGCTTGACACTCGGCATCTAGTTTTCTATTTAATGAAAGTAAATGGGGGCTTTATCTCCCCCTACTATCATCTCAAACCGACTGATTGATTTGATTTTCTTTTTTCTTTTACTCAATTCCAATTCACAGAGCAAATATATGGGGGGGGGGGGGGAATCAGACTTACATTTTGGTCAAAGATCACTACAAAGTCTTCAAAATGGCCGCATCTTGCTTTTTAGTCACATTCTTGCACTTTACACTTGACTCATTCAACAGCAGAAGGGATAAGAGGTGATGGAGTTTGTCATAAACGCAAAAACGGTTGGAAAAAAAGCCAACGGCAGAAAGATGACGAGCGGCGATCGAATCATCTATAAAACAGCGGCACGCGCCTGCTTTCTCAGCTTACGGCCATACCACCCTGATCACGCCCGATCTCGTCCGATCTCGGAAGCTAAGCAGGGTCGGGCCTGGTTAGTACCTGGATGGGAGACCGCTTGGGAATACCAGGTGCTGTAAGCTTTTCATCTTACCTACTCTCATCTGTTTTTCTTTAACTCAATTCTAATTCACAAAGCAAACGTATAGGAAAAAGTAGACTTATACATGTTGACCAAACTCACTGCAAACTCTTCTCAATCTACTATGACTACTACTACTACTACTACTTTCGGCTGCTCCCGTTAGGGGGCGCCACAGCGGATCATCTGTTTCCAACTCTTCCTGTCTTCTGCATCTTCCTCTGTCACACCAGCCACCTGCATGTCCTCCCTCACCACAACCATGAACCTCCTCTTTGGCCTCCCTCTTTTCCTCTTCCCTGGCAGCTCCATATTCAGCATCCTTCTCCCAATATACCCAGCATCTCTCCTTCACACATGTCCAAACCATCTCAATCTTGCTATATCCCCCAACCGTCCAACCTGAGCTGCCCCTCTAATATACTCGTTCCTAATCCTGTCTTTCTTCATCACTCCCGATGAAAATCTTAGCATCTTCAACTCTGCCTCCTCCAGCTCCACCTCCGGCTTTTCATCAGTGCCACTGTCTCCAAACCATATAACATAGCTGGTCTCACAACCATCTTGTAAACCTCCCCTTTAACTCTTGCAGGTACCCTTCTGTCGTAAATCACTGCTGACACTCTTCTCCACCCACTCCACCTTGCCTGCACTCTCTTCCTCACCTCTCTCCTGCCCTCCCTGTTACTTTAGACAGTTGACTCCAAGTATTTAAACTCATCCACCTCTACTCCTTGCATCCTCACCACTCCACTGTCCTCCCTCTAATTCACACATATGTATTCTGTCTTGCTCCTACTGACTTTCGTTCCTCTTCTCTGCAGCGCATACCTCCACCCAGGGCCATCTTAATGCATGGGCACACTGGGCAATTGCCCGGGGGCCCCACGAGCATAGGGGCCCCATGCTAATCTTTGTATGGTGTGACTTGCTGTCAATAAATAAATAAATACTTATATAACACTTGATTAATAGTAAATAATTCATAGTAATTTCATACTGCATCTCCGTCTGTATGGTTTACCAATTGAGTATCATTTATATGTTGAAATTTTTGTGTTTTTCAAGGCTCATGTTATATTGTTCAAACGTTTGTGTTGACTAATCTTTGCTGTACAGCATGTTTTTTAATGTTTAAACACTGATTTTGTTGGAAGTACCAATTAATATATGTTTAATTTTACTGACCATTTACATTTTTATTCCTGCGAGTGGTTGTGTAGGGAGGGGCCCCAGTGCACTGCTTTGCCCGGAGGCCTATAATGCTGTTAAGGCGGCCCTGCCTCCACCTCTCCAGGATCTCCTCAACCTGCACCCTACTCTCGCTACAGATCACAATGTCATCCGCAAATATCATAGTCCATGGAGACTCCTGCCTGATCTGGTCCGTCAACCTGTCCATCACCATTGCAAACAAGAAAGGGCTCAGAGCTGATCCTTGATGTAATCCCACCTCCACCTTGAACCCATCTGTCATTCCAACCACACACCTCACCAGTCACACTGCCCTCATACATATCCTGCACCACCCCTACATACTTCTCTTCCACTCCCGACGTCCTCATACAGCTCAACTCAAACCTTTATTGCAGACTCAGGGTCCATAACAAATAAAGACATGGTAAAAAAAGAAAAGAAAGAAGATGCCATAAAAGATAAGAACCATTTGTAAAATATAAACCCAAGACAATACATAGAGTAAACACAATTAAATAACAAAGGAACAAATCAGTGTCTTACAAGGAGGCAGCTATACCAGTGGTCCCACTGCCAGGACTGGTAAAATGTGGCACTGCACCTCATATTTGTTTGTGATGATTACATTATCAGAGTCATTGAGCCAGCATGAGATTTCTTAGAACAGCCTGGAAAGTATTGACTCCTACAGCCACAAACATTTCCCTTGCACTACACCATCTAGGTCTTTAGTAGTATTCTCATTGCATCATTATAAGCTTCTTGAAGCCTCTGTGAGCTTGCTTTTTTTTGTAGTTTGACCACAGGGGTGCAGTATAAAGTGTACAATATGTAGTTTGACCAAAGGTGTGCAGTATAAAGTGGTGTACAATATGCTCTGAAAAGAGACATCTTCCCACTGGGCACATACCAAACTTGCGCGAGAGCGTTTATTTGTGCATACATCATGCGGCACTGCCTATAAATATCGTCTGTCATTTGTTCAGTAATATAATGTCCAAGATATTTCACCTTATTACTTACCCCAAGTTTATTATTAGACAATTTAAAATCAGGACATTTTAGTTCAGAATCAGAATCAGAATACTTCATTCATCCCTGAGGGTAAATTGATTTCTTTGGTTCTGCAGATCATGACAGCACTCTTACTAGCACTGGATATGATATCATGCTCAACACCGTACACACAACACACACTGCATCCGGAAAATATTCACAGCCCTTCACTTTCCCCACATTTTGTTATGTTACAGCCTTATTCCAAAATGGATTAAACTCCTTTTTTTTCCCTCATCAATCTACACAAAATACCCCATAATGACAAAGGGAAAAAGATTTTGTAGAAAGTTTGGCAAATTTATTAAAAATAAAAAACTGAAATATTGCATGTACATAAGTATTCACACCCTTTGCTATGACACTCAAAATTGAGCTCAGGTTCATCCTGTTTCCACTGATCATCCTTGAGATGTTTCTACATCTTGATTGGAGTCCACCCGTAGTAAATTCAATTGATTGGACATGATTTGGAAAGGCACACACCTGTTTATATAAGGTCCCACTGTTGACAGTGCATGTCAGAGCAGAAACCAAGCCACGAAGTCAAAGGAATTGTCTGTGGACCTCCGAGACAGGATTGTATCGAGGCACAGATCTGGGGAAGGGTACAAAAAAATTTCTACAGCTTTGAAGGTCCCGAAGAGCACAGTGGTCTCCATCATTCGTAAATGGAAGAAGTTTGGATCCACCAGGACTCTTCCTAGAGCTGGCCGCCCAGCCAAACTGAGCAATCGGAGGAGAAGGGCCTTGGTCAGGGAGGTGACCAAGAACCCGATGGTCACTCTGACAGAGCTCCAGCGTTCCTCTGTGGAGATGGGAGAACCTTCCAGAAGGACAACCATCTCTGCAGCACTCCACCAATCAGGCCTTTATGGTAGAGTGGCCAGACGGAAGCCTCTGCTCAGTAAAAAGGACATGACAGCCCGCTTGGAGTTTGCCAGAAAGCACCTAAAGGACTCTCAGACCATGAGAAACAAGATTCTCTGGTCTGATGAAACCAAGATTGAACTCTTTGGCCTGAATGCCAAACGTCACGTCTAGAGGAAACCAGGCACCTCTCATCACCTTGCTAATACCATCCCTACAGTGAAGCATGGTGGTGGCAACATCATGCTGTGGGGATGTTTTTCAGCGGCAGGAACTGGGAGACTAGTCAGGATCGAGGGAAAGATGAATGGAGCAAAGTACAGAGAGATCCTTGATGAAAACCTGCTCCAGAGCGCTCAGGACCTCAGACTGGGGCGAAGGTTAACCTTTCAACACGACAACGACCCTAAGCACACAGCCAAGACAATGAAGGAGTGGCTTCGGGACAAGTCTGTGAATGTCCTTGAGTGGCCCAGCCAGAGCCCAGACTTGAACCCCATTGAACATCTCTGGAAAGACCTGAACATAGCTGTGCAGCGACGCTCCCCATCTAACCTTACAGAGCTCGAGAGGATCTGCAGAGAAGAATGGGAGAAATACCCCAAATATAGGTGTGCCAAGCTTGTAGCTTCATACCCAAGAAGACTTGAGGCTGTAATCGCTGCCAAGGGTGCCTCAACCAAGTACTGAGTAAAGGGTGTGAATACTTATGTACATGCAATATTTCAGTTTTTTATTTCTAATAAATTTGCAAAAAATTCTACAAAACCTTTTTCACTTTGTCATTATGGGGTATTGTGTGTAGATTGATGAGAAAAAAAAGGAATTTAATCCATTTTGGAATAAGGCTGTAGCATAACAAAATGTGGGGAAAGTGAAGGGCTGTGAATACTTTCCAGATGCACTGTATATCAAGGAGCTGCTGGAGACCAGCGCTACAGGGACTACGAATGACAAGGTCATCCGCATACATAATATGGTCATCAAGGTATTACCCATCATGCACCCAGTGTTACAGGCTTTCAACTGCTTGGACAAATCATCAATATAGATTGTAGAGAACTGGAGACAGAATTCCTCCTTGTCTGACACTATTGCCAACCACAAACGGGGTGACACAATACCACACCTGGCAATAACAAAATGAAGAACTGCTAGAAGTTTCAAAAGTTCAGTTGGAAGTTTTGTAAACACCTATTTTGCTGTCCTCTGTGACTTCCCCAAAAACCCAGTCAGTGTTGTGTCTGAAAGGGCCATTATGTGTCGGTTCCTGATTCATAATCTGCCCAAGAGGAACATGAAAATTGGTAGTTGGTTTCACAGCCATTTTGTGACACGTGGGAAAGTCTTAAATCATGTAAAACAGGCAAGAGATGTCACTCTACGCGTTTTTACAGTGAGGACCATCAGATACAGACTTGAACAACCACATTTTTCAGTTTTTAGTGGAGAAAAGTGATAATAGTGTAAACCAGTGGTTCTCAACCTTTTTGGGGTCCTGGACCACCTGCGTATTTTTGATCTACCCTGAGGACCCCTCCACCTGATCTTGGGGGAGGGGGTTGCAATTTGATAGAAACAGTAGAAACTGCATTTTAAATTGCATTATAGCATTTATTCACTCTCTGGAGCAAAAATAAGAGCTTTCAGTTGTAACTTAGATATAGTTAACAAAACAGAATTCTTACGCAGTAACTTTCAGATATGTGTAACAAAACAGAATATGTATTCAGTAACTTTCAGATATATGTAACAAAACAGAATATGTATTCAGTAACTTTCAGATATATGTAACAAAACAGAATATGTATTCAGTAACTTTCAGATATATGTAACAAAACAGAATATGTATTCAGTAACTTTCAGATATATGTAACAACAGAATTTTTATGCAGTAACTTTTAACAATGCAAACGGGAGCGAGATCTCTTATTAAAATACAATAAATTACACTTGTGAAACAGATGTAATTAGAGAAAAAAGGCCCGTTACCCTTTATAGTTTAGGTAGATAAAGGTCCCGGTCACATTTGAGTAAAGTAATCCTATTTCTATAAATGTCATAGGATCTTTTTTTAAAGATATTTTATTTTCACGGACCCCTTGCAATTACACCACGGACCACTAGGGGTCCGCGGACCCCCGGTTGAGAAACACTGGTGTAAACTACTAATAAGACACGTTAGCCCCCTAGCTAACGGGTCTGACCCTTAAGCCGAGCGGTTAGTGACGTCGCCTTGTGGTGCAGTACACCCCGTATCGAATCCCGCACCGGGCAAGAAAATAACCGGTTACATTGGTGGCAGCGGCGGGATCCGGAAGTGTGCAGATCCTCAGAAGTCTCTTCGGAGCGCGGGAAGAACAAAGCGCGAGGGCGCGCTTCCGGGCAAGAAATAACCGGTTACAATAGCGACAGGCATCGGCGCAAGTCCATGAATACTGAGACGGCACCCCGCGCTCTACTTGTGTGCCCGTCCATAGGTTAATGGTTGTGTCAGGAGGTAAAATTTTGCCAAATCAGTGTGCGGACTGACAAGACCATACCGGATCAGTCGAGGCTCCATCCGGGATTGCTGAGGCCCGGGTTAGCAACGACCGCCATTGGTGCCGTGCGCTCACAAGGTTGCCGATGGAAACTGTACAATCCGCCGTGGTGACCCCTGAGAAACAGGGAACAAGCTGAAAGCAGAAGTGGAGAAAAGTGAGAAAAGTTCTCACAAATAACGTTTGCTCACCTGCGTCCCGAATGTCGATACAGTCCAACGCACGGTCCGGTCGCAAATTTCCCCAGCGGAGGGCGGCCGGGAAAGACTCGTTAACGTTCATAAAAGAAGCGCGTCACATAGCGTTGACGTAGTTCCGGTAAAGGCTCGTTCACTTCCGTTCCGCTTCCGCCAGCCGCGCCGTTCGCGTGATTTTTGTCAAATGGCGACGCAGCCTCAGAAAAAGAAGTTCCAGATTCAACGTAGCCATAGCACGACAGCCGAACATTGCTGTGTGCCTTTGTGCCAAGCGTCCGGTAAGTGAAATCAAAGAAAAAAACAATGCCTGAACTTGTCGAAAATATTTACATGTGTAGTGGTTATAGGGGCTACATAATTCCCCTTATTGAGCTGGTAGGAACGTTTGTTTACAGCTGCTGTTTCCTCGGTTCGGGTTTACGGTGACACACTTCCGCTGCGCGGGTTTTTTGTTGTTGTTGTAATGGCGGAAAGACTAAATGGTGCACGTTGTGTAGCCGAAAGAGAAAGTTGTCACGACTCCTGCTTGAGCTCCTCTGCACATGTAAGTTTAGAAAACGTTTTCACCTTGGGTAATATTATTAATGTGTATTCGGTCGGGTGATATTGGCTCATTTTTATTGGCATGGTCATTTGTCTGTGAAAGGTCATGTGAATGGTCATGTACATCAGTGTTTCTCAACCGGGGGGTCCGCGGACCCCTAGTGGTCCGTGGTGTAATTGCAAGGGGTCCGTGAAAATAAAATATATTTTATTAAAAAAAAGATCCTATGACATTTATAGAAATAGGATTATTTTACTCAAATGTGACTGAGACCTTTATCTACCTAAACTACGAAGGGTAACAGGACTTTTTTCTCTAATTACCTCTGTTTCACAAGTGTAATTTATTGTATTTTAATAAGAGATCTCGCTCCCGTTTGCATTGTTAAAAGTTACTGCATACAAATTCTGTTGTTACATATATCTGAAAGTTACTGAATACATATTCTGTTTTGTTACATATATCTGAAAGTTACTGAATACATATTCTGTTTTGTTACATATATCTGAAAGTTACTGAATACATATTCTGTTTTGTTACATATACCCGAAAGTTACTGAATACATATTCTGTTTTGTTACATATATCTGAAAGTTACTACATAAGAATTCTGTTTTGTTACATATATCTGAAAGTTACTGCATAAGAATTCTGTTTTGTTAACTAGTATATCTAAGTTACAACTGAAAGCTCTTATTTTTGCCCCAAAGAGTGAATAAATGCTATAATGCAATTTAAAATGCAGTTTCTACTGTTTCTATCAGATTGCAACCCCCCTCCCCCAAGATCAGGTGGAGGGGTCCTCAGGGTAGATCAAAAATACGCAGGGGGTCCAGGACCCCAAAAAGGTTGAGAACCACTGATGTACATAATCAAAAATGCTGCCAGTTTGACCGATAGTATAACTGGCACAGGCCAGAAACTCACAGAATTGAAAGCACAATGCTGCCAGTGAGCTGCGGGAATTGCGTGGGGAGATATGTGAAAAATAAAATCACATATTTGACTTGACAGAAACACTTGCAAATTATTTTTTTTTTCAGTTTCGATACTTTTGATAAAATAACTGTCATACTCTTTCAGTTACAATTGGGGCTGTCACAATTATTACATAATCGTCTGACCGCGATCATTTTGCATAATCGTTAGAATGGTTTCCATTCATTTATGCAAAAACAGCTGGATGAAACTAACAGAAATGTCACATTTCCATCACTATTTCCACGTCATTTTCCACCGTTTTTGTTTTTGGTTTGTGTTTTTTTTAAACAAACCTTTATTTAAATCCAATTCAAAACATTACAAAGAAAACATATATATATGCAAATACACATACACATATATATATATATTCATATACATACACATACATAAACCAATTATAACCAATACAGAACAATACAGCAGGGGACATGGAAGAAAAAAAATTGAATATATGTTCAAAACATCGTACACTTTCAAAGTTTGAATGTCACAGCAAACTTTTTTTTTTTTTACCTAAGTGTAACACATTCTTATATAATTCAGTTTTTCAAGTGAAAATGGAAAAAGGCAGATAATCAATTAAATATGCAAAGTAAACAACAAGTATAAAATATCTAAACGTGATAAACAATAACCTAAATAAAGACAATTAAACTTGATCAGAGGCTACAGTATAGTTCCTTATAATATGACAGTGTGCGTTCACTTTTTTTATTCGTCATAAGGGGCCAGTGTGTCTAAATACATATTGAACTCAACCAGAAAAGCACCAAGGTTTGGGAGGGATCCAGAGAACCTCACTTTATGTATGTGAAATTTACCAAGTGCAATTATAAGATTCGTCATGTAATTTAAAGATTTATTTTCACATTCAAATTTAGTAATAATGTCTTTAGGCATAATTATTATAGACTGTCCAGTTTTGTTAAGTATAAACTTCTTCTAGTTTCTGGCTCAGCGCTACAAAAGGTACAATTAAGTTCTATGTCAGTAAATTTGGAAATTAATGCGTTACATGGATAGATGTTGTGTAAAATGTTAAAATGGATTTCTCTAATTTTATTTGAGATACAGAATTGAAATGGGCACAACCAAGCCTTACGCCATTTTATGTCATCCAATTGTGAATTCCAGAAAGGTTTCCCTCTGGGTGAAGTCTTATTATAGTCATAAAGCACTTTTCTTATATGTTTGTTGGTACATTTCATGTCTGTTAATTTTATCCCATTAACTTTTAAACGCGGTATTTGAAGATTAACATTTTGATATCCTAACTGACATTTCATTAATTCAATTATACCTGTGGGAATAGCCCTTATCACAGAAGTAAATTCTTTATATTTGACTGGAAAAGATCTGGCTTTTAGGAAATTTTCATAACTATAAAGATTGCCTTTATCTTCAAACAAATCTGTAACAAAGATTATACCCCTTTCAATCCAGGTCTCTTTATATATACATTTCTTATTAACAGTGATATTGCAATTGTTCCAAATTATATCCTTATGTGGTGAAAAGTTGTGAACATAACACAATTTCCCAGACAATAGAGGCTGCTGATAGAACTTCGAGAGTTTTATCGGCAATTTAGAGACAGTGTAATTACATCCCATTAGAAACTTTAAGCCACATACATTTTAAAATATATTTTGTGGTATAAAATTCCATAATGATTCTGGGAGCTCCAAACATTTTTTAAGCCATTTGATCTTGAAGGTGCAACTTAAATGGACAAAATCTAAGATTTCCATTCCTCCTTCAGCTCTCTCCAATCTGAGTATTTCTTTTTTAAGGTAATGGTGTCTGTTTTTCCATACAAATTTGATAAGTAAATTATTAACTTCTTTACAGAGCATATCATTAACATAGTGACAAGGTAGGATAAACCAATCTTGATACTCCTTCAGCCTTTGTCAATAACACTCTTCCAAAAATTGGAAGATCTCTCTGAAGCCACATATTAAGAACTGACTTGGTTTTCTTAATTTTAGGAAGAAAATTTAGCTGCTGTCTGAGAGCCATATCCATTGAAATGTGAATACCAAGGTATTTTACACATTGTTGAACAGGGACATTAAACATGAGTTTCTCTTCAGTCTCATATAAACATAAAATTTCACTTTTGTTTATATTGAGCTTAAGACCTGAAGCTTCTAAAAATTCACCAGTTACATGTAATGCACTCTGTATTTGCCATTTATCCTTAAGAAATAATACTGTGTCATCAGCTAGCTGTGTAATTTTTATCTGTCAAAAATAGTTAAGCCTTGTATATCTGGACTATGTGAAATATTTAAAGACAAACGTTCAGCAACAATCAAAAACAAAAAACAAGAAATAGGACATCCTTGACGTACGCCTCTTGAAATGGGAAACCTTTTTGAAACATTGGGATACAAAATGACAGAGCTGTTTATGGCGTTATAGAACATGGCAATATTATTGATAAAGTTACTTCCAAAACCAAAAATTTGCAGGGCTTGTATAATGAAAGAATGTCCAATTCAATCAAATGCCTTATAAAAATAAAGGAATACAAATAATGCATTTGAATTTATGTAGTTCGAATAGTCAAGTCTAATACTAATCTGATGTTAGAGCTAATGTGACACTTGGGCATAAACCATTTTGGTTTTCAGTTATTATCTCTTCTAGATTCTTTTTTAAACGTTTAGCATGAACCTGCAATAACATTTTATAGTCTGTGTTTAAAAGTGAAATTGGCCTCCGATTTTCAATTACTAAATTATCTTTATCTGGTTTAGGAATTAGGGTTATCAGACCTTGTTTCATGGTTGTTGTCATCTCCTTTCTAGCTATGCATGCTTTGAACATGAGTAATAAATTGTCCTTAATTAAATCCCCAAAAACAAAGATAAAATTCAACTGAGAGACCATAATTTCCGGGTGATTTCCTTAATTTCATTGAGTGTACAGCTTCAGTGATTTCTGAACTTAAAAGCTCACCTTCACAGCTCTCTTTGAATTGTTCAGAAATCAGGGGGGTAAATTCTTGTAACATGTTCCATAAATGTGTCACATTTTGATTGATTAAATTCGGATCTATATAATTTGCTATAAAAGGAGGTAATATAATTTGCAATATTATTGGGGTCAGAGCTAATGATACCATTTACATTAAGAGATGCAATATTATTTCTTTTCCTATTTCTTTTTTCTAAACCAAAAAAGCAACTGGAATCCCCCCCCCTTCTAACCACTTGGCCCTTGACCTGGTGAAGGCACCCTTGGTGAGTCTCATATACATTCTATCTAGTTCTTCACTGAAACTTTTAAGTGTTTTTAATTCTTCTTCAGATAAATTGTGCCTAGAAGTTAACAACTGTAGCTGGTTCATTAAGAGATCTTCTTTGCTAGAGTTTAATTTTTTTATTTCTTTGCTACGTTTTATTGCAACTTCTCTAACTTTAAATTTAAAGAATTCCCATTTTTGAAATGGACTCATTTCTTTTTCATTAAAAATATCTTTTGCAAGTAGTTTCACACTTTCCTTAAAATTTTTATCATCCAATAAATTGTTATTTAACTTCCAATATCCTCTGATGTTTGGGTTTTCTTTAGAGCCCTTTAATCTAAGACTTATTATTTTATGATCAGACAGCAGGGCATGTGAATGAGAAACCTCTGAAATGAACTGTAATCCTTGTGATGATAACAACCATAAGTCAATTCTCGACTGAGAGCACCTGCTAGAGTTGGTCCATGTGTAATCTTTGACACTGGGGTTCATAAACCTCCAAGCATCTGAAAGCAAGAGGTGATCACTTATAAATGACGTAGGCTTAAAACCCAATGACAACGAAGATCTGGGAGGCCATCGATCCATTTCATCATCTGGAGTGTCATTGAAGTCCCCTCCAATGATAAAAATAGGATCTTTGTACTTTCCCTTAAGGTCTGTTAGTTTTAAAGAGAGCTTAGAGAACATAGCCTTTGCTTTAACTGTCCTATTTGGTCCATAAACATTGCAAGTAATAAACAAAAGATTGTCTACTTTTAAGACCAAAATAATCCACCGTCCTTCCTCCGAAATAAGACTCCAGTACATCTGATCTCAGAGCCCACTCCCTTTATACCTTGCAGCACTAACAGCTGGGCCATGCTTATTGTAAACTAATGTGGTTGGGAGAAGTAACTCATCTCTATTGCTGGACTGTCATCCGAATGGGTAACAGGACCAAAGGCGGATGTTAGCGGGTTTTTTGGCCAGTGTGAAAACATCAGAGGTCAGGTAGGTCAGGTCTCCCCTCGTCCAGCTCGTGATCCCCAGGACCGCTTCTTCAGACCTTGTTACCCTCGAATAAGTTTCCCAGACAGTCCTCCGCCATCAACCGACAGTCAGTCACAGGCCTTTTCCTGTTCGTACAGGAGAAGGCGCTTTTATAGCACCACCTGTGTTACTTCAACTGTGTCCTGCCACACGAGCCCCGGGCATCCATCCATCCAAGCAGCGTGAACATAGTAAAGCTGATACGTGGTCAAAGATCAGAAGTGAGCAAACATTCATATATGAATTGCCCTCACAGCTGCTAAAGCCAGTACTTGCATACGTGTTCCCTTAAGTTTTAAAGGCCTTGGGCCGTTTTTGCAGTCCCTATATTAAATCTGATGAACTCGTTATTACTGGCATTGTTCCTACTGCCTTTAAAAACCACTATTACATACCCGAACCTTGACCCAGGGTACTTCATAACTGTAGGTTGATATCCAGCCTTAACTTCTGTTTGAAAACACTTGCGTAAAAAAAAAAAAATAAATAAAAATAAGGGATTAAAATGGACCTCCTTTATGTATATTTTTTTTAAACAGAAGTGAATACTTTTAAGTCAGAGTTCGAAAACTTTATTTTATTTACGTAATTCAAATTTCTTCTTTTTACACAAAATCCCAAGTCACAAATTCAATTTCTTGGGACAAAAGTATTGCTTTTCCCTTTCTTAGACAATATCAAACAGGGTGGTTTTAGATTTTATTGATGTTAATGCATTTTATCAAAAGAAAAAAATTAGTCATCACGTTGGTGATGTGCAAATAAATCAAGATTCCTGGGAAGAGTAAAACATCATTGGAGCTGTATGATTTATTTGTACTGGATTTGACATGAACAAGTTAGGATGATTCAGTAAGAATACAGAAACTTTAATTCACTTGAAGAAAGAATCACACATTGAGTGGATACTTGACTACCAGCTGGCACCTAATAAGAGTTTGCTGTCAAGAACAGAACTCATGTTAAACGGAATGAATTCACTGCAGGCTCATCTAATGAACTGTGAAATGTTCGACGTTCCAACAATTTCATAATCAACATCCACTTTAGGGTTCACCTTCGAACATTCAGTAAGTCCAGTGTACATGGAAATGTTTTCTGACACTTGCATTGTTGTCTCCTGACTAGATCCTTGCTTGTGTTGTTTTAAGTCGAAAGCGTCTGCTAAATGAAACTGTAATGTAATCATGACACATGAACAAATAAGTTTTTTTGTTTCCACAAGCAGAGCCACGTTTTGTTCTCTGTGATGTCATGTTTCCCCAAACTAAAACCTTCACCAAAGACTCATCAAGGTTTCTTCTCCGCATGTATTCTCATGTGTGTATTAATATATTCTTTTCTAGCGAAAGTGTTGCCACACACTGAACAGCTAAAAGGTTTTTCTCCTGTGTGTATTCTCATGTGATTCAGTAGATTTCCTCTTATAGAAAACACTTTACCACAGACCGAGCAGCTGAACGGTTTCTCTCCTGTGTGTGTTCTCATGTGTCTCCGCATAACCCTTTTATCGGAAAACGCTTTGCCGCAGTCGGAGCATCTAAAAGGTTTTTCTCCGGTATGTATCCTCATATGTACATTCAAATGACCTGGTTGAGAAAACCACTTGCCGCAGTCTGAGCATCTAAAGGGTTTCTCCCCGGTATGCATTCTTATGTGTGTGTGCAAATAACGTTTTTGAGAAAACGCTTTACCGCAGACGGAGCAACTGAAGGGTTTCTCTCCTGTATGTGCTCTCATGTGTCTCCGCATATCTCTTTTATCCGAAAACTCTTTACCGCAGACTGAGCAGCTGAACGGTTTCTCTCCTGTATGTGTTCTCATGTGTCTCTGCAGATCCCTTTTGTCGGAAAACCCTTTGCCGCAGTTGGAGCATCTAAAAGGTTTTTCTCCGGTATGTATCCTCATATGTACATTCAACTGACCTGATCGAGAAAACAACTTGCCGCAGTCTGAGCATCTAAAGGGTTTCTCCCCTGTATGCATTCTTATGTGTGTGTGCAAATGACTGTTTTGAGAAAACGCTTCACCGCAGACGGAGCAACTGAAGGGTTTCTCTCCTGTATGTATTCTCATGTGTCTCTGCATATCTCTTTTATCCGAAAACTCTTTGCCGCAGTCTGAGCATCTAAACGGTTTCTCCCCTGTATGTCTTCTCATATGTATTTGCATATGAGCTTTTTGAGAAAACCAGTTACCACAGACTGAGCACCTAAACGGTTTCTCTCCCGTGTGTTCATTCATGTGTATTTGCACACGTCCTCTTCTAGAAAACCCTTGAGCATAGAAGGAGCAACTGAAGGCTTTTTTCTGAAGAGATCTCTGATGGTTTATTTCAGTGTTGTCCGTTTTGTCCAAACTTGACTGTGGTTCTCTAGTCTTACTACAACCATCATCATTGTCTTCAGCCTCACTTGGACAGGAGTCTGAAGAAAGGCGCTGACCATCATGAGTTGTTTCTAAATCACCATCCTGATCTCGGTTACCGACTAGTTCTGATAGTCCACATGTCTCTTCATCAGGTTCTGTTTTCATGTCTTTGGTTAAGGTGCTGGCTGGAGGCTCTGCCTCTCTGTACTCCCCTGTTTGGCTTTGATGAAGTGGTATGGAAAGAGGTTTCACTTCATTTTCACTCTTCACAGAGACAGGAGTGAATGGGAACTTGGTTAAAGAAGCCTCCTGTGGTCGCTGAAGCTGCTCTTCCTCCTGACTGGTCCAGTGTTCCTCCTCTTCCTCTTTGATGGATGGGGACGCTGGTGCCTCCTGGCCCCAACTGGAGCTGCATTCCTGCTTCACCAAGGGAACCTCCTTTTCAGAAGGTAAGAGTTGCTGGAGGTCTAGAGGTGAGGGACAATATACATACATTACAGAAAGCTATTATTCTATGTTTTAAATTAAGTTATGAGCCATGAAATACTAAGTGAAGTCTGTTTTACAGAAACAACTACTTTACATGTTAATCTAAACCTTGTGACAAAACCAAAAAACCCTCATCTGTAGTATCAATACTTTGAGCACTTCTTTGAAGCAGGGACACTTTTTTCAGTTTAAAATTTAGAGAGTTGTTGAACAGAAACCAATAGTCGCAGACCTCTCGTCACTGCCAGCCGTTTCTGGCTTCCACCTTCATGAGATCTGGCTTTGTTTGATCGATAACTCTGTTTATTCTCTTACGCTCTCTTCTCCTCTATACTCTGCCCTAACCTCTTCATTTGTCCTACTGATTTAGCTATTTTCTGTGCTTTGTTCACTTATTGCAAGATTCTCTAGATTTCTTTCCCAAATGACTGGTTAGTGGGCAGCCTTTCGTTCCCAGTTTGTTTACTAGCTTCGATCTTAGCCTAGCTTAGCAGTTAGCTGTATTGCATTTGCAGTCAAAGCAGCCTCGTTAAAACAATGGTATTTGGCGAATGTTCTGCAGTTAAAGATGGGTTTTCTCTATTAGAGAGCAGCTTCTTTCAGCTAGGATTACGTTAGACGTGACGACGCGCACTCCAGATAGCCTGAGGCCTGGGCCTGACAGCAGACCTTCTATTGTTACTACTAGCTCAGCCTCGTTGGCAGATGCGGCGCAGTTTATCTCCGTTTGCTGGTGTGGGAAGGCTCGCAAAGCAAACCACTGGTCATGTGGCCTGGTCAGCAGTCACCTCACCTGACTGCAAACTGGCTTTTGCCCCTCACCAGCCCTGTTGGTAGCCCTTCCGACCAGTGTGCCTCTCCCTCTCCTGTCGACGGAGTAAAGCAACTCCTGGAAAGACTGGTTATAGCATATATAAAATGTAACATTCTTGTTACCCTTTACCCATTACAGTTTGCCTGCTGTTCCAACAGATCTATCTCACTTGCTGTGCACACTGCTCTAGTACACCTTGAAAAG
Organism: Lampris incognitus; assembly: GCF_029633865.1. Lineage (NCBI taxonomy): Eukaryota > Metazoa > Chordata > Actinopteri > Lampriformes > Lampridae > Lampris > Lampris incognitus. The sequence goes on from NW_026611075.1 coordinate 278,425, forward strand.
AAATATACCTGTCAGAATGTTGTTGATTAATTACCGCTCTGCTTTTAATACAATTGTACCATCCAAATTGACCTTTCGCAAAGTCCCTCCCCCCTTAGTTACTGTTGCTATGCCCGTCAAGCATTTCAGAACTATCCAGGAAGTAGCCGGAAAACACCAAAACATGAAGGAAGAAATCAGCGCATTGAGTGGGTAAAAGTAACAGTAATAGTACGTTAGCTGTATTAGCTATCAATAATAGCTAGTAGCAAGCTTAGCTTGGAGCAGACAGGTATCAAAGACAAAAGTAGGCAACATACATATGTAAATTGCCCTCACAATCCCCTCTTTTAATTCAAACCCAGTACTCAGCTGTATGGAGGTTCAATGGGAGTAACTGGCCGGATAAAAAGAAAAATGTAAAAAAAAAATTTTTTTTAGTGAATTGGATCAACAACTTGCTACTTGCCCCTCTCCCAGTTTACTCACATGTCATGTTGATTCACAGACTGAATTTGATCTCACCACAACCACTGATGCAGAGCGCCTTCTTCTGCGTTCACGCTCCACATATTATGAGCATGGGCATAAGGCAAGCTGCTTCCTGGCTCACCGACTACGTCGCCAGGCAGCCTCTCATATGATCCCTCAGATAAAAGATTCGTCAGGCACATTGCATATTGACCCTACCACCATCAACTCTGCCTTTTGCGCATTGTATTCTACTTTCTACAAGTTTGAATCTCCATCTGATACCACCGAAATGAGCTCTTTCTTGGATAGTCTCAATTTCACCGTTAGAAACCCTGAGGTTACTAAAGAACTCGATTCACCATTAACTGTATAGGAAATCACCTTTACTATGAAAAAGCACGCAAAACAATAAAGCTCCTGGCCCCGACGGATTTCCAGTTGATTTTTTTTTTTTTAAGATTTCCGGCTAATCTGGCCCCACTTTTGCATTCTGTATGTAAGGAATCGCTGCAACAAGGCTCCCTCCATCCTACTTTAAGACAAGCTTCCATATGTCTGCTTCTAAAAAAAGATAGACTGAAATCTCTGCAGCTCTTACAGATCTCTCTCCTGAATAAATGTGGATGCTAAGATCCTAGCTAAGGCTCTGGCCCATCACTTGGCAAATATCCTCCCAACTATTGTTTCAGATTAACAAACCGGATTCATAAAAAGGGCATCAGGCTGTACTATAATGTCCATACCCTCTTAAATATTATTTATACTACGACTACCACAACGACCCTGAAGTAGTGATCGCAGTCAACGCTGAAAAAGCGATTTGGCAGGGTTGAATGGGATTATTTGTTTACTGCACTAAGTAAATTCGGGCTGGGAAATGCATTCATTTCCTGGATACGCCTACTTCCAGCACAGTGACCAGCACTGTTACCTCACAGCAAGAAGGTCCTGGGTTCGAACCCCGGGCAGTCCCAGTTCCTTTCTGTGTGGGGTTTGCATGTTCTCCCCGTGTCTGTGAGGGTTTCCTCCCACCATCAAAAGACGTGTATGTTAGGGTTAATACTCCTGTCTGTGTCCCTGACCGAGTCAGTAGGAAGCAAGAGATGGAGTTGGTCCCCGGGTGCTGCGCGGCGGCGGCCCACTGCTCCTAGCTACACAGCTAGGATGGGACAGGGATATTTATTAATCATGGAATCAAATGAATACAGGGTAAGCTGATGGCCTAGCCTTGGGTCTCTTTGTGAGTCTGTTTTCTGTGCTCGTTTATGAATGGCCGGTCCATTAGAACTGTGTGTTCGTCCTGTGATGGCTACCACATTTTCTGTCTCAGCCTCGGCTGAGCGGTAACCCTTTGTTTCTGCCCACTGCCATGGCGTCGACTGCTTTCGTCTTGCTATTATAGAGCTGTGTGTTGGTTAGCGTTACATGGTTTGTGTGATGGGTTTTATTCGAAGCTGAGTATTCAGAAGATGCCATTAACTACTAACTTAGCTAACTTGAAAAATAACGAGATTGATGTAATGTCCGTAGACGCCTTATCTACTGACATAAGATTAATTCAAGAATGAGCCGACTTCGTAGGTTCTTAACTGTGTAGCTTTTACTAGCGTTCGTTCAGCATACAACCTTCATATCATGAGCGTCTCACTTCCTGTATACGTCACACGCACTGCACGTACACCCGTGAGTAGGTCAAGTTAAACAAGTGACAGGACCTTCAAAATAATAACATCTTTCATTCATTACATCTCCCCCTCTAAGGTGATTTTCTGAACATTTACTGCCAACAATTTTAACTCCAGTTTAGCAACTCCTGACTTTAACCGTAGCTTTATTTGACAAATAAAATAATACCATTTTCTTTCTTTCAGCAACTGTAAAACAGAGCAAAGACATCAAACATCTTTGATTTACAGTGTCCAACATTTTACTGACAGGCCTGGGGTGTAAGCTTTAAAGAGTCCATAACTCAACTGAAATATTTATATTTTAATTCCAACCTGTATATCACCCCCCTTTTCACAAAAAATAAATAAATAAATAAATAAATAAAATCTCCCACAGTACACAAGTCCATACGCCTCACAAATCCAGCCGGATTGCTGGCTTGCTCACCCTGCCAGAGCGAGTAACATGTGGTGTGGAAGTTGGCATTTCTGCTGCTCGGGACTCATCCGTGTTTCCACTCTCCCCTGGAGTGACATGGTCAGGATCCCTGCTGACAAAGGTGAGTGTTTTGGGTGTGGCCAACAGGTGGCGCCTGTTCCTTCTGTAATGTTCACCTTGAGCTGTCTCCACTATGTAGGATCTGGGAGTGGAGCTCTGACTGTGAACAACTGCTGGCATTTTCCATGTTTTCTGTCCATCAAGTTTGGTGAGTACTGCGTCACCCGAGTTCAGTGGGTGCAGTGTCCGCACGCCGTTCCTGCGGTTGTAGTAGAAAGCCTGCCTCGATTTGGCTGCGGTGTCAGCGGTTTTGATCAGTTCCTCTTTAGGCCAGGCCGGTTTCAGGTTATGCTGCAATGTGGGTAAGGTGGTTCTGATTCTCCTACCCATGAGCAATTCCGCTGGACTGGCTCCAGTGGAAAAAGAGGGTGTAGCTCTGTATGTCAACAGGGCGAGGAGAGGGTCTTCCTGTCTTAATATGCTTTTGGCTATCTGAACAGCCCTCTCTGCCTGTCCATTACTCTGGGGGTAGTGTGGGCTTGAAGTCACATGGATGAAATCATAATCCTCACTGAACCTCCTCATCTCTTCTGAAACTAGCTGTGGCCCATTATCACTAACTACAATTTCAGGGATACCAAAACGTGCAAATGTAGCCTTCAGCCTAGCTACAACCTGACTGCTAATAGTTGTTGGTAGATTTAGGATCTCCAAAAACCTGGAATAATAGTCAGACACTATCAAGTAGTTTTGCTTTTTGTACTCACACAGGTCTATGCCAACTTTCTGCCATGGTCTCGATGGGAGCTCACTTGACATTAAAGGCTCTTTTCTCTGTGTGTTCTTGTGTTCTCTGCAGAATTGACATTGCTGTATCTTTGCTGTAATGTGCTCCGTCATTTTGGGCCACCACACTGATTGGCTAGCTCTCTCTGCACTTAACTATCCCCTGGTGCCCGTCGTGTATTCTCTCTAAGATCACCTCCCTCATCTCTGTGGGAATGAGGATACGACTGCCTCTGATGACTAAACCATCTACCTCAGATAACTCCCCTCTCACCTGATAAAAGTCTCTGACTGTCTCCGGCACTTTATCGACATACTCAGGCCAGCCGTGTCTGATGAAGCCCAACACTGTCTGGAGCTGCAGATCCCCATCCGTGCTCCGTTTTATCTCCTGCATCCTTTGAGGTGTGGCAGGCACCTGGCACACGATGGCATCGATGTGCGCCGCAACATCATCATGAGAAGCACCATCTCCGTAGCGCTGCTCTGGGCCTCTGGAGAGTGCATCAGCCACAGCTAACGTTTTGCCTGGTGCGTATTCAGCCACTGCATTGAAACGCATCAGCCTCATTAACAGTCTCTGGCACCTAATGGGCACGTCATTATCCAAGTCTTTGCTGTTCATGAGAAGCACTAGTGGTTTATGATCGGTGACAGGTCTGAAATTGTCAAGCCCAAACAAGTACTTCTCGAACCTTTCACATGCCCAGACGCTGGCTAAGCACTCTTTCTCGATCTGTGCGTACCTTGTCTCTGCGTCACTCAGCCGTCGGGAGCAGTAGGCCACGGGCTTCCAGTGTTCCCCGTGCTGCTGGAGCAGAACGCCCCCCTGCCCGTAGCTGCTGGCATCTGCGGACACCACCGTAGCCTTAGTGACGTCATAAAAGGAGAGTACCGGGCAGTGGCGAGTGCTGCTTTAAGGTCTTGGAATGCTGTGTTCTGTGCAGGTCCCCACAGCCACTCTGTCGTTGCTTTAAGCCGTCCATAAAGCGGCTGACCTACAGTGGACAGCTCTGGGACGTATTTTGCCAAATAGTTCACCATCCCGAGGAACCTCTTGAGTTCCGTCACGTTCTGAGGCTGAGGAAAGTTCTCTATTCCGGCCACTTTGTCCGGGTCAGGTCTGATGCCTGCCTCGTCGATGACGTGACCAAGGAAGCGGACTTGTTTCTGTTTGAACTTGCATTTCGCTTGGTTCAAATTGAGACCTGCTGTTTCAATGACCCCCAGCGCCTCTGCTAGGTGCCGGTAATGGATTTCCTCAGTCTCTCAATGTATAAGGATGTCATCCATGTACACCTCTGTGCCCTCTAGCCCGGTCAGAGTTTCCGCCGTCTTTCTCTGGAAAATCTCTGGAGCACTCGTTATACCAAATGGAAGGCGGCAGAAAGCATACCTCCCAAATGGGGTGATGAAAGTGGTGAGCCCCCTGCTGTCTTCATGCAAGGGGATCTGGTAAAACCCACTTGCTGCATCCAACGTTGTGAAGAACTTTGACCCTGCAAGCCTTGGCATTATTTCCTCCATAGTGGGCAGCACGTATTTCTCACGTTTCACCGCTCGATTCAGCCTCCTGAGGTCAGCGCAGCAGCGAACCTCTTTCTTGTTCGGTTTCAGCACCGGCACCATAGCGGCGCACCATTCTGTGGGCTGAGTCACTTTTTCAATAATGCCCTCATTTTCCATGCGCTGCAGTTCTTTCTTAACCAGTGGTACAAGTGGCAGCGGTATCCATCTGGCTGTATGCACCGCATATGGCTGGGCATCGTCCACCAGAGCTATTTTCACTGGGTCTGTTTTCAGCAGTCCACTTGAACCGAAAACTCCACTGACCCCATCCATCCGCTTCACTAGACCCATCTCCACTGCCTCTGGACGACTCAGCAGACAGCTGCCTCTCCCCTTGATCACATACACTGGAAATGAGTATTGTTTCTCCTTGTAGTTGGTTGTGGCTTGAAACTGTCCTATGCAGCTGATGTTTCCACCTGGGCTTATGAAGCATGTGTCAGGAGGTCCCAGTTTTATGTTTGGCTTCAGCTTTTTAAATGTCCCTTGGTTGATAACAGTAGCGTCAGCCCCCGTGTCAATTTTAAAGGTTATTGGTACATCACTTATTGTTAAACTAACAGTCCAATCTTCCTGACTGCTCTCTTTGCCAACTTCTCCCAGAAAGTACAGCTGTTTAACCTCTTCAGTGACTTCTCTCACCGCTTTAGAGTGACATACACGCTCCCAATGTCCCTTTTTATGACACTTGTTGCACTTACTGTTCATTGCAGGACACTTCCGCTCTTCGGTGTGCTGCGTCTTGCCGCACCTCCCGCATTCATCTACTTTGTTGGTTGCAGGACTGCCGCCACCATGACGCTGTCCGCCCTTTTTCTTTTGGCGTCCGTCCCGCCGTCGGACAACATTGACGTTAGCCAGCTGGGCCTCTGGTTGGTTAGCTTGGAGGCTGAGCTGCTTTGTTATTGCCTCCGCCTGGTGCACTTGTTCAATGACTTTCACCAGAGTAAGGTCCGCTGTGAGCTGGAACTGACGGGAGAGCACTTTGTCTTGTATGCCCACTACCAGACGAGCTCTGATATGTTCATCCCTCTTGTCCCCAAACCCACAGTGTTCAGACAGCTCATACAATGTCCGGATGTACATCTCCGCTGTTTCTCCTGGCCGCTGGCTACGTTGATAGAAGCAACGCCCTCTCATGTATGATGTTGCGGCGGGGAATAAAGTAGTCGTCGAACTTTTCCAGTACGCTATCATAGTCCGCTTTATCGTCCTCCGCCGCGAAGTCAAACGAGCTGAATATCTTTTCAGCCTCGCCTCCCATTGCATAAATCAGCGAACTCGCTTGAATCTCCCCGTCGTCTTTATCCAGCTTTGTCGCGAGCCTGAAGCGCGAGAACCGTTGTTTCAACGGGGCAGTCAAACTTGAATTCACTCGGCGGATTAAACTTCGGCACGACCGCTCGTGTTCAGATACACAGACTATTCTGACACCATGTCATGTCCGTAGACGCCTTGTGTTACTGACATAAGATTAATTCAACAATGAGCCGACTTCGTAGGTTCTTAACTGCGTAGCTTTTACGAGCGTTCGTTCGACATACGACCTTCATATCATGAGCGTCTCACTTCCTGTATACGTCACACGCACTGCACGTACACCCGTGAGTAGGTCCAGTTAAACACGTGACAGGACCTTCAAAATAATAACATCTTTCGTTCATTACAATTGAGGTATTCACTTGCGCGTTGGTTATTTTACCGTAAGTCACGTAATAGTTGCGCGCGCGTGTGCGCGCTTGTAATATTTTGTAGTTCATTTTGCGGGCGTCTCTATGACCGCACCTCCGCTGCGAAACGGGCCGCGGGATGTTACGGCGCGCCGCCGCTGGCTGGGGAAGCGGTGTGGACCAGGGCCCGTCCGGGTTTAGGTTGAGAGTGACGCCCTGAAAGCCCTGACGGCAAAGCTCCGCCGTGTGCAACACGACACAGTGTTTCATGCAACACCAGGAAATATGACGCTTACGAAACGATATGGTTGATGTGAACAAGAATAATTTAAACTTTTTGCTGGTACATACCTAATCTGTACATCCGTACTTCAGGTTTATACATGGCGTCCAGTTTCTCCCGTTGCCGATGGTTTTCCTTCTTTAGACGTGAAATCTCTTCTTCGTACTCTGCGATCCTTCTCTCGAACTCCTCAAATATCCCGCTGACCGAACGATCAGTCGACTTGATAGAAGACATTTTCAGACTCGACTGAAGCCTTCTTTTCCCTCTTCTTCTTCCGCTTCGTCGTCTTCTTCTTTTTCGTCTTCGTCCGCTTCTTTTTCTTCTTCGCATTCATTTGATGGATCGCAATACCGATTTTATAAGTAATACTGCCACCTATGGTACTGGAGTGTGTAGAACGGATCTAGTTTACCTCTCCCTGCATGAGTGACCGGACCCTACACTCTTCCATAAGTGGGTCGGAAATGACCCGTATTAGAATCAATGTGTTTTTATGCCATTTTGGATAATAAGATAATTAATTAGATAATCAAAAATTAGTCCATTAAAATGTAAAAAGATAATGAGAATAATAATTTGTATTATATTTTGTGTTATATTTTGGTCCACACAACAATGATTTCATGTTTGAAGTGGTTTTTATTTTTCACTTTGTTAATATCTTGAACATTTTGAAAAGATTTTGATAATTGAAAAGAATTACAGATAAATTACAGAGAATTAAAATAAATTACACAGAACAGCAGTTGAAAAATGTTAACACCCATTTGAGTGTGTGTGTGTGAGGGTGTGTGTGTGTTCATCACTCATCTAGGTGACCTCTTCAGTCTCAGCTGACTGCAGGTATCCCCACCCTTATAAACAATACAGTGACATAACGCCCGAAACCAACGACAGGTTTCAAAGTAACACAAACTTGTGATTTTTTTCATTTGTCCCTTTGTGTTATTTGAACAACATTTGGACGATGTGTCCCCTCTCTCTTCACTTCCATTTTTTCCTCCAGACATGGAAGAAAATGGATGATAAAGTAAATAATCCACCCAGTTCATGCTAACGCCCGCTCTCACCTTCCCCTCCCTACTCTCGCACAAGTAGCGCCTCACTGTACACGGCGCTATTCCGTACGTCTGCTGTCAGTCAAAAGATAAGTGGCCTGGGGGGCGTGGCCTGAACACCGCATGGAGTAGCCGCGTTTTAGGGAAGCTCCACAACCCTCACTAAAAAATTTAGAATAAAACACACTCATACCGCAAATAATATGGCCAAGAGACGACATAGCAATAAGAATAAGACAACGAACCAAAAATTGTCTCCAGAAGAGGAGGACAACCGCTATCCAGAAACTAGACGGGGACATCAACGCGAGGTTCAATACGCTGGACACTAAACTAAATGCAGTCCAAACTTCACTAACCGACCACTCAACTCGCATTGCTGACTTGGAGGAGTGTGCTACCGACTACGAGACCCGTATGGCAGCCCTGGAGAAGCGGTGTGATGAGCTGACTTGAGACCAGCAAAGCCACGAAGAGTAAGCTGATTGACCTAGAGGGCCGTTCAAGACGCTCGAACTTCAAAATCACTGGTCTACCAGAGAAAGTCGAGGGCGGCAAACCGACGGAGTTCGCTGCGGGGTTCTTACCTAAACTCCTGGGAGTGCAGAACTTCCCCGGTGGACTGAAAGTGGACCGGGCGCACTGCATAGGCGTGCACCATGATCGCCAAAATCCACCACTTTCCGGAGATGGAAAAGATCCTGAAGCTTGCCCGCCAACAATCTCCTCTGTCCTTCAACGGAGCTCGGATCGACGTGTACCCCCAGACTTCTCGCCTGAAGTAGCCGAGCAATGCCGAGCCTTTGACGGAGCGAAGAAGAAGCTGAGAGATGCAGGGGATAAAACACGGCCTCCTTTTCCCTGCGAGACTGATCATCACCCACAGAAACCAACAGAAAATATTCCAAAAACCCGCAGATGCCGAAGCTTTCATAGACAGGATCGCGTCTAACACCGCTGCCATTGGGTCTTCATGTTGAATCACCGGGACTTGCATTCTCGCCAACACCGGGGGGGGGGCTGTGATCCCCCGCTTTGCTCAACTTGAACTCGCCGTGTGAGTGTTACGGACATGAGGGTGGACAGAGCTTCTTAACTACACCGATACGGTATACGTAGCCAGCCACTCTCTTTTGCAGAGTTAACGTTAGTGTTATTTCATTGCTGTGTTTAGCTGTTTCTCAGTGTTTCTGAGGGAATTTGCGCTTTACTTCGTTTGGGGAAGTGGGCGGGGGAAGGGTTTGTTATGTTGTTTTTCTCTGTTCCGAGTTTCTGCTCTCTCTGCTCATGCACCGACAGTAGTAGTATTGACGAGGATGCGTCACATAATGTTTGAATGTTTCTCTATGGCTTCAACAGGTTACACAGGCTCGCCACAAGGTGGCAGCCTAATTCTACTCAGCTGGAATGTGAAAGGCTTAGGGTCCAATCTGAAAAGAGGAAAGGTTTTCTCGCGCTTGAAATCCTTATCTGGGGCTATAATCTTTTTTACAAGAAACGCATGTTAAGCACACAGAACAGTGGAGGTTAAAATGTAGCTGGGTATCTCAGGTATTTCAGTCCACCTTTTCATCCAAAGCCAGAGGAGTCGCCATATTAATTCGCAGGAATGTCCCGTTTGTTCACGTCTCGACCATCTCCTACCCGAATGGTCGTTATCTTATAGTAACAGGCAGTGTTTTATCACGGCATGTCACCTTCTTGAATATATATGCGCCCAATTTTGACGACCCTGGATTTTTTAGAAAAGTTTTTAATCTTATCCCTGGTCTATCGACCACCCACCTAATCACCGGTGGAGAATTTTAATACTATATTAGACTGTTTCACCAACAGAAGTTCTACGCGCCCCGTTTCCCCGTCTAATTCCACCATAGCCCTTAATCATCTGATGGGGTCATTGAACCTGGTTGATATTTGGAGGCACCAGCACCCGTCTGGTAGAGATTGTTCTTTTTTTCCACAGGTGCGTAAATCTTATACAAGAATCGACTACTTTCTAATAGACGCCAAGCTGTCCTCGGACATAATTTCCACCAAGTATCACAATATTTTGATATCAGACCATAGCCCCATAGAATTTAAACTTGATATGAATATGGCTAGGCCCGCATACAACTGGCGATTCAACCCTCTCTTACTTAATGATGAACAATTCCGACTACAAATTTTGAACTCAATCACAGCCTACTTGGCTGAGAACGACACTCCTGATGTAAACGACTCCACTTTGTGGGAAGCCCTTAAAACAGACCGGTCAAATTTGACCGGGAACACTAAAGTAAGGGGCGGGGGGTGAACACGACAGGAGGTTAATGATAATAATAATAATAATAATAATAATAAATCAAACTTATATAGCGCTTTTCTAACACTCAAAGTCGCTTTACAATACAATAACACCATCACTTAATCACATTATTAACACTTAAGTCTTATTAACGCATAATGTTAATACGCATTTTGTACGGACTTACAATAAGGGCCTTATTACTTATTAACTAAAACGTATTACAAGACTTAATATAAAACATTACCAGACATTTTAGAGATAAATCCACGTTATACCCCACCAGTTGTATTGTGTAAATTGTGTAAACACAACGTCCATTGCACGTTATCCACCTTGGGAGAGAGATCCCTCCTCTGTTGCTCTCCCTGAGGTCTCTTCCTATTTTTTCTCCCTGTTAAAAGTTTTTTTAGGGAGTTGTCCCTTATCCGATTAAAGAGTCTAAGGCCAGATTGTTGTGTTGATGTAAAGCCCCTTGAGGCGAATTTGTAGTTTCGGGTCGGGTCGCGGTGGAAGCAAACTAAGTAGGGCACTCCAGACGTCCCTCTCCCCAGCAACGCCCTCCAGCTCCTCCTGGGGGATCCCAAGGCGTTCCCGGGCCATATTGGACATGTAGTGCCTCCAGCGAGTTCTGGGTCTACCCCGGGGTCTCCTCCCAGTTGGCTGTGCTCGGTAAACCTCCAAAGGAAGGCGCCCAGGAGGCATCCTAATCAGATGCCCGAACCACCTCAACTGGCTCCTTTTGACGCGAAGGAGCAGCGGCTCTACTCCGAGCTCCCTTTTACTCAATTCCAGTTCACAAAGCCAATACATAGGAAATATCAGACTTGCACATTTTGGTCAAAGGTCACTACAAAGTCTTCATAATGACCGCCTCTTACCTTTTAGCCATTTCTTGCACTTTACACTTGACTCATTCAAGTGCAAAAGCGATAAGATGTGATGGAGTTTGTCATAAACGCAGAAACTGGTGACATAAGCTGATAGCAGAAAGATGAAGAGCGGAGGCCGAATTATATATAAAAGAGCGGCACGCTGCCGGCCCAATGGCTTACGGCCATACCACTCTGATAACGTCCGGGTTGGCGTGGTGGCGGAGGAGCGGACGAAAAGGGCATTAAATCGACGGGGAAAAGAGTAGTTTCTGAAAATAACGCTTCTAGCCCCCCCCCCCCCCCAGCAGCTCTCTGCTGCACGGGTGAAACTTTTGTGGCTTTAAAAGTACGAAAATGGCACAAACGGCAAAGACACTCGGACCGGACAAGACTAACGACGACGGGCAGACGGACAAACAAAATGGAGGTATGGCAGCGGAAACAAAGAAGCCCCAGCAGGACGCGAATCCGACTGGGGGCAGAAAGCGTGATGAAGACGGGGGAGAGAGGAGAAATGGTGGCGGTGGAGAGTCGAGTCGAGAAACGAAAAGCGACGAGGTGGAGAGGCTACAGCAATGGCGTTGGTGAAAGACGCGGCGGTTGCAGCGGAGACGTAAAGGGCGGCGGGGAGGGAGGGGGAACGGAGAGAGCTGGACAAAGACTTGGTGGTTAATGTGGACGTGGAAGGAGAGGACAGAATCTCTATGATGGAGCTTCTGCGTGCGGTTGACAACACGTGCGGAAGAGTATTGGGCTGCAGGTCGAAAAGTGACAAACGATGGGAGCTCCAAAGGGTTTTGTGCTGGATATGGGTGGGCGTAGGGAGCGTGTCACGCTTGATAGGCTTAAACCGGCGCACAGGGTGGCAGGCGAAGTTGTGTTTCCGGCCCAGGTTCCCCGTCGGGGTCGTCCTCCTTCCAGGACCCCGGCAGTGTCTTCACGGGTTCAGCGTTCTGCTTCTCAGCCGACTTTGGACAGTGTTTCACCTACTGTTTCGGCTGAGGGACGGCGCAGCCGTTATGGCAGGCTGCTTAAGCCTCCAGTGAGACACTAATTTTCTTTCCAGGACTAATTTTCTTTCCAGGAGTCCCTTCTGGGTGTTCGGGGGGGGGGGGGCTGTGTGGCGGACACTAGGGGCTATGCCTCTCACCCAGCAGGACTGTGAGCTGAGCTGGGGGCGTGGTTTACGCTCCCGGGCTTGCTGGTGCAGGGTTGTTCCCGCTGTAGTTTGGTTTTGGAGCTGAGGAATAAACATCAAACTCGCCTTCATCTCCCGTGTTTTTCCTCATCCTGCCACATTATAAAAATAAAGGAATACAAATAATGCATTTGAATTTATGTAGTTCGAATAGTCAAGTCTAATACTAATCTGATGTTAGAGCTAATGTGACGCTTGGGCATAAACCATTTTGGTTTTCACTTATTATCTCTTCTAGATTCTTTTTTAAACTTTTAGCATGAACCTGCAATAAAAAAATTATAGTCTGTGTTTAAAAGTGAAATTGGCCTCCAATTTTCAATTACTAAATGATCTTTATCTGGTTTAGGAATTAAGGTTATCAGACCTTGTTTCATGGTTGTTGTCATCTCCTTTCTAGCTATGCATTCTTTGAACATGAGTAATAAATTTTCCTTAATTAAATCCCAAAAAAACAAAGATAAAATTCAACTGAGAGACCATAATTTCCGGGTGATTTCCTTCATTTTATTGAGTGTACAGCTTCAGTGATTTCTGAACTTAAAAGCTCACCTTCACAGCTCTCTTTGAATTGTTCAGAAATCAGGGGGGTAAATTCTTGTAACGTGTTCCATAAATGTGTCACATTTTGATTGATTAAATTCGGAGGTATATAATTTGCTATAAAAGGAGGTAATATAATTTGCAATAGTATTGGGGTCAGAGCTAATGATACCATTTACATTAAGAGATGCAATATTATTTCTTTTCCTATTTCTTTTTTCTAAACCAAAAAAGCAACTGGAATCCCCCCCCCCCTTCTAACTACTTAGCCCTTGACCTGGTGAAGGCACCCTTGGTGAGTCTCATATACATTCTATCTAGTTCTTCACTGAGACTTTTAAGTGTTTTTAATTCTTCTTCAGATAAATTGTGCCTAGAAGTTAACAACTGTAGCTGGTTCATTAAGAGATCTTCTTTGCTAGAGTTTAATTTTTTGATTTCTTTGCTACGTTTTATTGCAACTTCTCTAACTTTAAATTTAAAGAATTCCCATGTTTGAATTTGACTCATTTCTTTTTCATTAAAAATATCTTTTGCAAGTAGTTTCACACTTTCCTTAAAATTGTTATCATCCAATAAATTGTTATTTAACTTCCAATATCCTCTGATGTTTGAGTTTTCTTTAGAGCCCTTTAATCTAAGACTTATTATTTTATGATCAGACAGCGGAGCATGTGAATGAGAAACCTGAAATGAACTGTAATCCTTGTGATGATAATAACCATAAGTCAATTCTCGACTGAGAGCACCTGCTAGAGTTGGTCCATGTGTAATCTTTGACACTGGGGTTCATAAACCTCCAAGCATCTGAAAGCAAGAGGTGATCACTTATAAATGACGTAGGCTTAAAACCCAATGACAACGAAGATCTGGGAGGCCATCGATCTATTTCATCATCTGGAGTGTCATTGAAGTCCCCTCCAATGATAAAAATAGGATCTTTGTACTTTCCCTCAAGGTCTGTTAGTTTTAAAGAGAGCTTAGAGAACATAGCCTTTGCTTTAACTGTCCTATTTGGTCCATAAACATTGCAAGTAATAAACAAAAGATTGTCCACTTTTAAGACCAAAATAATCCACCGTCCTTCCTCCGAAATAAGACTCCAGTACATCTGATCTCAGAGCCCACTCCCTTTATACCTTGCAGCACTAACAGCTGGGCCATGCTTATTGTAAACTAATGTGGTTGGGAGAAGTAACTCATCTCTATTGCTGGACTGTCATCCGAACGGGTAACGGGACCAAAGGCGGATGTTAGCGGGTTTTTTGGCCAGTGTGAAAACATCAGAGTTCATTGGTCAGGTCTCCCCTCATCCAGCTCGTGATCCCCAGGACCGCTTCTTCAGACCTTGTTACCCTCGAATAAGTTTCCCAGACAGTCCTCCGCCATCAACCGACAGTCAGTCACAGGCCTTTTCCTGTTCGTACAGGAGAAGGCACTTTTATAGCACCACCTGTGTTACTTCAACTGTGTCCTGCCACACGAGCCCCGGGCATCGATCCATCCAAGCAGCGTGAACAAAGCACAGCTGATACGTGGTCAAAGATCAGAAGTGAGCAAACATTCATATATGAATTGCCCTCACAGCTGCTAAAGCCAGTACTTGCATACGTGTTCCCTTAAGTTTTAAAGGCCTTGGGCCGTTTTTGCAGTCCCTATATTAAATCTGATGAACTCGTTGTCACTGGCATTGTTCCTACTGCCTTTAAAAACCACTATTACAAACCCAAACCTTGACCCAGGGTACTTCATAACTGTAGGTTGATATCCAGCCTTAACTTCTGTTTGAAAACACTTGTGTAAAAAAATAAATAAAATAAAAATAAGGGATTAAAATGGACCTCCTTTATGTATATTTTTTTAAACAGAAGTGAATACTTTTAAGTCAGAGTTCGAAAACTTTATTTTATTTACGTAATTCAAATTTCTTCTTTTTGCACAAAATCCCAAGTCACAAATTCAATTTCTTGGACAAAAGTATTGCTTTTCCCTTTCTTAGACAATATCAAACAGGGTGGTTTTAGATTTATTGATGTTAATGCATTTTATCAAAAGAAAAAAATTAGTCATCAGGTTGGTGATGTGCAAATAAATCAAGATTCCTGGGAAGAGTAAAACATCATTGGAGCTGTATGATTTATTTGTACTGGATTTGACATGAACAAGTTAGGATGACTCAGTAAGAATACAGAAACTTTAATTCACTTGAAGAAAGAATCACACATTGAGTGGATACTTGACTACCAGCTGGCACTTAAGAGTTTGCTGTCAAGAACAGAACTCATGTTAAACGGAATGAATTCACTGCAGGCTCATCTAATGAACTGTGAAATGTTCGACGTTCCAACAATTTCATAATCAACATCCACTTTAGGGTTCACCTTCGAACATTCAGTAAGTCCAGTGTACATGGAAATGTTTTCTGACACTTGCATTGTTGGCTCCTGACTAGATCCTTGCTTGTGTTGTTTTAAGTCGAAAGCGTCTGCTAAATGAAACTGTAATGTAATCATGACACATGAACAAATAAGTTTTTTTGTTTCCACAAGCAGAGCCACGTTTTGTTCTCTGTGATGTCATGTTTCCCCTGACTAAAACCTTCACCAAAGACTCATCAAGGTTTCTTCTCCGCATGTATTCTCATGTGTGTATTAATATGTTCTTTTCTAGCGAAAGTGTTGCCACACACTGAACAGCTAAAAGGTTTTTCTCCTGTGTGTATTCTCATGTGTTTCAGTAGATTTCCTCTCATAGAAAACACTTTACCACAGACTGAGCAGCTGAACGGTTTCTCTCCTGTGTGTGTTCTCATGTGTCTCTGCATATCCCTTTTATCGGAAAACCCTTTGCCGCAGTCGGAGCATCTAAAAGGTTTTTCTCCGGTATGTATCCTCATATGTACATTCAAATGACCTGGTTGAGA
The DNA here is from genome assembly GCF_029633865.1 of Lampris incognitus. Lineage (NCBI taxonomy): Eukaryota > Metazoa > Chordata > Actinopteri > Lampriformes > Lampridae > Lampris > Lampris incognitus. The sequence continues at coordinate 294,242 of NW_026611075.1, forward strand.
AAACCACTTGCCGCAGTCTGAGCATCTAAAGGGTTTCTCCCCTGTATGCATTCTTATGTGTGTGTGCAAATAACGTTTTTGAGAAAACGCTTTACCGCAGACGGAGCAACTGAAGGGTTTCTCTCCTGTATGTATTCTCATGTGTCTCCGCATATCTCTTTCATCCGAAAACACTTTACCACAGACTGAGCAGCTGAACGGTTTCTCTCCTGTGTGTGTTCTCATGTGTCTCTGCATATCCCTTTTGTTGAAAAACCCTTTGCCGCAGTCGGAGCATCTAAAAGGTTTTTCTCTGGTATGTATCCTCATATGTACATTCAACTGACCTGGTCGAGAAAACAACTTGCCGCAGTCTGAGCATCCAAAGGGTTTCTCCCCTGTATGCATTCTTATGTGTGTGTGCAAATGACTGTTTTGAGAAAACGCTTTACCACAGACGGAGCAACTGAAGGGTTTCTCTCCTGTATGTATTCTCATGTGTCTCTGCAAATCTCTTTTATCCGAAAACTCTTTGCCGCAGTCTGAGCATCTAAACGGTTTCTCCCCTGTATGTCTTCTCATATGTATTTGCATATGAGCTTTTTGAGAAAACCAGTTACCACAGACTGAGCACCTAAACGGTTTCTCTCCCGTGTGTTCATTCATGTGAATTCGCACACGTCCTCTTCTAGAAAGCCCTTGAGCATAGACGGAGCAACTGAAGGCTTTTTTCTGAAGAGATCTCTGATGCTTTATTTCAGTGTTGTCCGTTTTGTCCAAACTTGACTGTGGTTCTCTAGTCTTACTACAACCATCATCATTGTCTTCAGCCTCACTTAGACAGGAGTCTGAAGAAAGGCGCTGACCATCAGGAGTTGTTTCTAAATCACCACCCTGATCTCGGTTACCGACTAGTTCTGATAGTCCACATGTCTCTTCATCAGGTTCTGTTTTCATCTCTTTGGTTAAGGTGCTGGCTGGAGGCTCTGCCTCTCTGTACTCCCCTTTTTGGCTTTGATGAAGTGGTATGGAAAGAGGTTTCACTTCATTTTCCCTCTTCACAGAGACAGGAGTGAATGGGAACTTGGTTAAAGAAGCCTCCTGTGGTCGCTGAAGCTGCTCTTCCTCCTGACTGGTCCAGTGTTCCTCCTCTTCCTCTTTGATGGATAGGGACGCTGGTGCCTCCTGGCCCCAACTGGAGCTGCATTCCTGCTTCACCAAGGGAACCTCCTTTTCAGAAGGCAAGAGTTGCTGGAGGTCTAGAGGTGAGAGACAATATACATACATTACAGAAAGCTATTATTCTATGTTTTAAATTAAGTTATGAGCCATGAAATACTAAGTGAAGTCTGTTTTACAGAAACAACTACTTTACATGTTAATCTAAACCTTGTGACAAAAGCAAAAAACCCTCATCTGTAGTACCAATACTTTGAGCACTTCTTTAAAGCAGGGACATTTTTTTCAGTTTACAATTTAGAGAGTTGTTGAACAGAAACCAACAGTCGCAGACCTCTCGTCACTGCCAGCCGTTTCTGGCTTCCACCTTCATGAGATCTGGCTTTGTTTGATCGATAACTCTGTTTATTCTCTTACGCTCTCTTCTCCTCTATATTCTGCCCTAACCTCTTCATTTGTCCTACTGATTTAGCTATTTTCTGTGCTTTGTTCACTTATTGCAAGATTCTCTAGATTTCTCTCCCAAATGACTTGTTAGTGGGCAGCCTTTCGTTCCCAGTTTGTTTACTAGCTTCGATCTTAGCCTAGCTTAGCAGTTAGCTGTATTGCATTTGCAGTCAAAGCAGCCTCGTTAAAACAATGGTATTTGGCGACTGTTCTGCAGTTAAAGATGGGTTTTCTCTATTAGAGAGCAGCTTCTTTCAGCTAGGATTACGTTAGACGTGACAACGCGCACTCCAGATAGCCTGAGGCCTGGGCCTGACAGCAGACCTTCTATTGTTACTACTAGCTCAGCCTCGTTGGCAGATGCGGCGAAGTTTATCTCCGTTTGCTGGTGTGGGAAGGCTCGCAAAGCAAGCCACTGGTCATGTGGCCTGGTCAGCAGTCACCTCACCTGACTGCAAACTGGCTTTTGCCCCTCACCAGCCCTGTTGGTAGCCCTTCCGACCAGTGTGCCTCTCCCTCTCCTGTCGACGGAGTAAAGCAACTCCTGGAAAGACTGGTTATAGCATATATAAAATGTAACATTCTTGTTACCCTTTACCCATTACAGTTTGCCTGCTGTTCCAACAGATCTATCTCACTTGCTGTGCACACTGCTCTAGTACACCTTGAAAAGAAATATACCTGTCAGAATGTTGTTGATTAATTACCGCTCTGCTTTTAATACAATTGTACCATCCAAATTGACCTTTCGCAAAGTCCCTCCCCCCTTAGTTACTGTTGCTATGCCCGTCAAGCATTTCAGAACTATCCAGGAAGTAGCCGGAAAACACCAAAACATGAAGGAAGAAATCAGCGCATTGTGTGGGTAAAAGTAACAGTAATAGTACGTTAGCTGTATTAGCTATCAATAATAGCTAGTAGCAAGCTTAGCTTGGAGCAGACAGGTATCAAAGACAAAAGTAGGCAACATACATATGTAAATTGCCCTCACAATCCCCTCTTTTAATTCAAACCCAGTACTCAGCTGTATGGAGGTTCAATGGGAGTAACTGGCTGGATAAAAAGAAAAATGTAAAAAAAAATTTTTTTTTAGTGAATTGGATCAACAACTTGCTACTTGCCCCTCTCCCAGTTTACTCACATGTCATGTTGATTCACAGACTGAATTTGATCTCACCACAACCACTGATGCAGAGCGCCTTCTTCTGCGTTCACGCTCCACATATTATGAGCATGGGCATAAGGCAAGCCGCCTCCTAGCTCACCGACTACGTCGCCAGGCAGCCTCTCATATGATCCCTCAGATAAAAGATTCGTCAGGCACATTGCATATTGACCCTACCACCATCAACTTTGCCTTTTGCTCATTGTATTCTACTTTCTACAAGTTTGAATCTCCATCTGATACCACCGAAATGAGCTCTTTCTTGGATAGTCTCAATTTCACCGTTAGAAACCCTGAGGTTACTAAAGAACTCGATTCACCATTAACTGTATAGGAAATCACCTTTACTATGAAAAAGCACGCAAAACAATAAAGCTCCTGGCCCCGACGGATTTCCAGTTGATTTTTTTTTTTTTTTAAGATTTCCGGCTAATCTGGCCCCACTTTTGCATTCTGTATGTAAGGAATCGCTGCAACAAGGCTCCCTCCATCCTACTTTAAGACAAGCTTCCATATGTCTGCTTCTAAAAAAAGATAGACTGAAATCTCTGCAGCTCTTACAGACCTCTCTCCTGAATAAATGTGGATGCTAAGATCCTAGCTAAGGCTCTGGCCCATCACTTGGCAAATATCCTCCCAACTATTGTTTCAGATTAACAAACCGCATTCATAAAAAGGGCACCAGCTGTACTATAATGTCCATACCCTCTTAAATATTATTTATACTACGACTACCACAACGACCCTGAAGTAGTGATCGCAGTCAACGCTGAAAAAGCGATTTGGCAGGGTTGAATGGGATTATTTGTTTACTGCACTAAGTAAATTCGGGCTGGGAAATGCATTCATTTCCTGGATACGCCTACTTCCAGCACAGTGACCAGCACTGTTACCTCACAGCAAGAAGGTCCTGGGTTCGAACCCCGGGCCGTCCCAGTTCCTTTCTGTGTGGGGCTTGCATGTTCTCCCCGTGTCTGTGAGGGTTTCCTCCCACCATCAAAAGACGTGTATGTTAGGGTTAATACTCCTGTCTGTGTCCCTGACCGAGTCAGTAGGAAGCAAAAGATGGAGTTGGTCCCCGGGTGCTGCGCGGCGGCGGCCCACTGCTCCTAGCTACACCGCTAGGATGGGACAGGGATATTTATTAATCATGGAATCAAATGAATACAGGGTAAGCTGATGGCCTAGCCTTGGGTCTCTTTGTGAGTCTGTTTTCTGTGCTCGTTTATGAATGGCCGGTCCATTAGAACTGTGTGTTCGTCCTGTGATGGCTACCACATTTTCTGTCTCAGCCTCGGCTGAGCGGTAACCCTTTGTTTCTGCCCACTGCCATGGCGTCGACTGCTTTCGTCTTGCTATTATAGAGCTGTGTGTTGGTTAGCGTTACATGGTTTGTGTGATGGGTTTTATTCGAAGCTGAGTATTCAGAAGATGCCATTAACTACTAACTTAGCTAACTTGAAAAATAACGAGATTGATGTAATGTCCGTAGACGCCTTATCTACTGACATAAGATTAATTCAAGAATGAGCCGACTTCGTAGGTTCTTAACTGTGTAGCTTTTACTAGCGTTCGTTCAGCATACAACCTTCATATCATGAGCGTCTCACTTCCTGTATACGTCACACGCACTGCACGTACACCCGTGAGTAGGTCAAGTTAAACAAGTGACAGGACCTTCAAAATAATAACATCTTTCATTCATTACATCTCCCCCTCTAAGGTGATTTTCTAAACATTTCTCTGAACATTTACTGCCAACAATTTTAACTCCAGTTTAGCAACTCCTGACTTTAACCGTAGCTTTATTTGACAAATAAAATCAACTGTAAAACAGAAAGAGCAAAGACAAACATCTTTGATTTACAGTGTCCAACATTTTACTGACAGGCCTGGGGTGTAAGCTTTAAAGAGTCCATAACTCAACTGAAATATTTATATTTTAATTCCAACCTGTATATCACCCCCCTTTTCACAAAAAATAAATAAATAAATAAAAAAATCTCCCACAGTACACAAGTCCATACGCCTCACAAATCCAGCCGGATTGCTGGCTTGCTCACCCTGCCAGAGCGAGTAACATGTGGTGTGGAAGTTGGCATTTCTGCTGCTCGGGACTCATCCGTGTTTCCACTCTCCCCTGGAGTGACATGGTCAGGATCCCTGCTGACAAAGGTGAGTGTTTTGGGTGTGGCCAACAGGTGGCGCCTGTTCCTTCTGTAATGTTCACCTTGAGCTGTCTCCACTATGTAGGATCTGGGAGTGGAGCTCTGACTGTGAACAACTGCTGGCATTGTCCATGTTTTCTGTCCATCAAGTTTGGTGAGTACTGTGTCACCCGAGTTAAGTGGGCGCAGTGTCCGCACGCCGTTCCTGCGGTTGTAGTAGAAAGCCTGCTTCGATTTGGCTGCGGCGTCAGCGGTTTTGATCAGTTCCTCTTTAGGCCAGGCCGGTTTCAGGTTATGCTGCAATGTGGGTGAGGTGGTTCTGATTCTCCTACCCATGAGCAATTCCGCTGGACTGGCTCCAGTGGAAAAAGAGGGTGTAGCTCTGTATGTCAACAGGGCGAGGAGAGGGTCTTCCTGTCTTAATATGCTTTTGGCTATCTGAACAGCCCTCTCTGCCTGTCCATTACTCTGGGGGTAGTGTGGGCTTGAAGTCACATGGATGAAATCATAATCCTCACTGAACCTCCTCATCTCTTCTGAAACTAGCTGTGGCCCATTATCATTAACTACAATTTCAGGGATACCAAAACGTGCAAATGTAGCCTTCAGCCTAGCTACAACCTGACTGCTAATAGTTGTTGGTAGATTTAGGATCTCCAAAAACCTGGAATAATAGTGAGACACTATCAAGTAGTTTTGCTTTTTGTACTCACACAGGTCTATGCCAACTTTCTGCCATGGTCTCAATGGGAGCTCACTTGACATTAAAGGCTCTTTTCTCTGTGTTCTTGTGTTCTCTGCGGAATTGACATTGCTGTATCTTTGCTGTAATGTGCTCGGTCATTTTGGGCCACCACACTGATTGGCTAGCTCTCTCTGCACTTAACTATCCCCTGGTGCCCGTCGTGTATTCTCTCTAAGATCACCTCCCTCATCTCTGTGGGAATGAGGATACGACTGCCTCTGATGACTAAACCATCTACCTCAGATAACTCCCCTCTCACCTGATAAAAGTCTCTGACTGTCTCCGGCACTTTATCGACATACTCAGGCCAGCCGTGTCTGATGAAGCCCAACACAGTCTGGAGCTGCAGATCCCCATCCGTGCTCTGTTTTATCTCCTGCATCCTTTGAGGTGTGGCAGGCACCTGGCACACGATGGCATCGATGTGCGCCGCAACATCATCATGAGAAGCACCATCTCCGTAGCGCTGCTCTGGGCCTCTGGAGAGTGCATCAGCCACAGCTAACGTATTGCCTGGTGCGTATTCAGCCCCTGCATTGAAACGCATCAGCCTCATTAACAGTCTCTGGCACCTAATGGGCACGTCATTATCCAAGTCTTTGCTGTTCATGAGAGGCACTAGTGGTTTATGCTCGGTGACAGGTCTGAAATTGTCAAGCCCAAACAAGTACTTCTCGAACCTTTCACATGCCCAGACGCTGGCTAAGTACTCTTTCTCGATCTGTGCGTACCTTGTCTCTGCGTCACTCAGCCGTCGGGAGCAGTAGGCCACGGGCTTCCAGTGTTCCCCGTGCTGCTGGAGCAGAACGCCCCCCAGCCCGTAGCTGCTGGCATCTGCTGACACCACCGTAGCCTTAGTGACGTCATAAAAGGTGAGTATCGGGGCAGTGGCGAGTGCTGCTTTAAGGTCTTGGAATGCTGTGTTCTGTGCAGGTCCCCACAGCCACTCTGTCGTTGCTTTAAGCAGTCCATAAAGCGGCTGACCTACAGTGGACAGCTCTGGGACGTATTTTGCCAAATAGTTCACCATCCCGAGGAACCTCTTGAGTTCCGTCACGTTCTGGGGCTGAGGAAAGTTCTCTATTCCGGCCACTTTGTCCGGGTCAGGTCTGATGCCTGCCTCGTCGATGACGTGACCAAGGAAGCGGACCTGTGTCTGTTTGAACTTGCATTTCGCTTGGTTCAAATTGAGACCTGCTGTTTCGTTATACCCAAATGGGGTGATGAAAGTGGTGAGCCCCCTGCTGTCTTCATGCAAGGGGATCTGGTAAAACCCACTTGCTGCATCCAACGTTGTGAAGAACGTTGACCCTGCAAGCCTTGGCATTATTTCCTCCATAGTGGGCAGCACGTATTTCTCACGTTTCACCGCTCGATTCAGCCTCCTGAGGTCAGCGCAGCAGCGAACCTCTTTCTTGTTCGGTTTCAGCACCGGCACCATAGCGGCGCACCATTCTGTGGGCTGAGTCACTTTTTCAATAATGCCCTCATTTTCCATGCGCTGCAGTTCTTTCTTAACCAGTGGTACAAGTGGCAGCGGTATCCGTCTGGCTGTATGCACCGCATATGGCTGGGCATCGTCCACCAGAGCTATTTTCACTGGGTCTGTTTTCAGCAGTCCACTTGAACCGAAAACTCCACTGACCTCATCCATCCGCTTCACTAGACCCATCTCCACTGCCTCTGGACGACTCAGCAGACAGCTGCCTCTCCCCTTGATCACATACACTGGAAATGAGTATTGTTTCTCCTTGTAGTTGGTTGTGGCTTGAAACTGTCCTATGCAGCTGATGTTTCCACCTGGGCTTATGAAGCATGTGTCAGGAGGTCCCAGTTTTATGTTTGGCTTCAGCTTTTAAATGTCCCTTGGTTGATAACAGTAGCGTCAGCCCCCGTGTCAATTTTAAAGGTTATTGGTACATCACTTATTGTTAAACTAACAGTCCAATCTTCCTGACTGCTCTCTTTGCCAACTTCTCCCAGAAAGTACAGCTGTTTAACCTCTTCAGTGACTTCTCTCACCGCTTTAGAGTGACATACACGCTCCCAATGCCCCTTTTTATGACACTTGTTGCACTTACTGTTCATTGCAGGACACTTCCGCTCATCGGTGTGCTGCGTCTTGCCGCACCTCCCGCATTCATCTACTTTGATGGTTGCAGGACTGCTGCCACCATGACGCTGTCCGCCCTTTTTCTTTTGGTGTCCGTCCCGCCGTCGGACAACATTGACGTTAGCCAGCTGGGCCTCTGGTTGGTTAGCTTGGAGGCCGAGCTGCTTTGTTATTGCCTCCGCCTGGCGCACTTGTTCAATGACTTTCACCAGAGTAAGGTCCGCTGTGAGCTGGAACTGACGGGAGAGCACTTTGTCTTTTATGCCCACTACCAGACGAGCTCTGATATATTCATCCCTCTTGTCCCCAAACTCACAGTGTTCAGACAGCTCATACAATGCCCGGATGTACATCTCCGCTGTTTCTCCTGGCCGCTGGCTACGTTGATAGAAGCACGCCCTCTCATGTATGATGTTGCGGCGGGGAATAAAGTAGTCGTCGAACTTTTTCAGTACGATATCATAGTCCGCTTTATCGTCCTCCGCCGAGAAGTCAAACGAGCTGAATATCTTTTCAGCCTCGCCTCCCATTGCATAAATCAGCGAACTCGCTTGAATCTCCCCGTCGTCTTTATCCAGCTTTGTCGCGAGCCTGAAGAGCGAGAACCGACGGGGCAGTCAAACTTGAATTCACTCGGCGGATTAAACTTCGGCACGACCGCTCGTGTTCAGATACACAGACTATTCTGACACCATGTCATGTCCGTAGACGCCTTGTCTTACTGACATAAGATTAATTCAAGAATGAGCCGACTTCGTAGGTTCTTAACTGTGTAGCTTTTACTAGCGTTCGTTCGACATACGACCTTCATCACATGAGCGTCTCACTTCCTGTATACGTTACACGCACTGTACGTACACCCGTGAGTAGGTCCAGTTAAACACGTGACAGGACCTTCAAAATAATAACATCTTTCGTTCATTACAATTGAGGTATTCACTTGCGCGTTGGTTATTTTACCGTAAGTCACATAATAGTTGCGCGCGCGTGTAATATTTTGTAGTTCATTTTGCGGGCGTCTCTATGACCGCACCTCCGCTGCGAAACGGGCCGCGGGATCTTACGGCGCGCCGCTGGCTGGGTAAGCGGTGTGGTCCAGGGCCCGTCCGGGTTTAGGTTGAGAGTGACGCCCTGACGGCAAACCTCCGCCGTGTGCAACACGACACAGTGTTTCATGCAAAACCAGGAAATATGACGCTTACGAAACGATATGGTTGATGTGAATAAGAATAATTTAAACTTTTTGCTGGTACATACCTAATCTGTACATCCGTACTTCAGGTTTATACATGGCGTCCAGTTTCTCCCTTTGCCGATGGTTTTCCTTCTTTAGACGTGAAATCTCTTCTTCGTACTCTGCGATCCTTCTCTCGAACTCCTCAAATATCCCGCTGACCGAACGATCAGTCGACTTGATAGAAGACATTTTCAGACTCAACTGAAGCCTTTTTCCTCTTTTTCTTCTTCGTCTTCGTCTTCTTCTTCTTTATCCGCTTCTTTTTCTTCTTCGCATTCATTTGATGGATCGCAATACCGATTTTATAAGTAATACTGCCACCTATGGTACTGGAGTGTGTAGAACGGATCTAGTTTACCTCTCCCTGCATGAGTGACCGGACCCTACACTCTTCCATAAGTGGGTCGGAAATGACCCGTATTAGAATCAATGTGTTTTTATGCCATTTTGGATAATAAGATAATTAATTAGATAATCAAAAATTAGTCCATTAAAATTTAAAAAGATAATGAGAATAATAATTTGTATTATATTTTGTGTTATATTTTGGTCCACACAACAATGATTTCATGTTTGAAGTGGTTTTTAATTTTCACTTTGTTAATATCTTGAACATTTTGAAAAGATTTTGATAATTGAAAAGAATTACAGATAAATTACAGAGAATTAAAATAAATTACACAGAACAGCAGTTGAAAAATGTTAACACCCATTTGAGTGTGTGTGTGTGAGGGTGTGTGTGTGTTCATCACTCATCTAGGTGACCTCTTCAGTCTCAGCTGACTGCAGGTATCCCCACCCTTATAAACAATACAGTGACATAACGCCCCAAAACCAACGACCGGTTTCAAAGTAACACAAACTTGTGATTTTTTTCATTTGTCCCTTGGTGTTATTTGAACAACATTTGGACGATGTGTCCCCTCTCTCTTCACTTCCATTTTTTCCTCCATACATGGAAGAAAATGGATGATAAAGTAAATAATCCACCCAGTTCATGCTAACGCCCGCTCTCACCTTCCCCTCCCTACTCTCGCACAAGTAGCGCCTCACTGTACACGGCGCTATTCCGTACGTCTGCTGTCAGTCAAAAGTAAGTGGCCTGGGGGGCGTGGCCTGAACACCGCATGGAGTAGCCGCGTTTTAGGGAAGCTCCACAACCCTCACTAAAAAATTTAGAATAAAACACACTCATACCGCAAATAATATGGCCAAGAGACGACATAGCAATAAGAATAAGACAACGAACCAAAAATTGTCTCCAGAAGAGGAGGACAACCGCTATCCAGAAACTAGACGGGGACATCAACGCGAGGTTCAATACGCTGGACACTAAACTAAATGCAGTCCAAACTTCACTAACCGACCACTCAACTCGCATTGCTGACTTGGAGGAGTGTGCTACCGACTACGAGACCCGTATCGCAGCCCTGGAGAAGCGGTGTGATGAGCTGACTTGAGACCAGCAAAGCCACGAAGAGTAAGCTGATTGACCTAGAGGGCCGTTCAAGACGCTCGAACTTCAAAATCACTGGTCTACCAGAGAAAGTCGAGGGCGGCAAACCGACGGAGTTCGCTGCGGGGTTCTTACCTAAACTCCTGGGAGTGCAGAACTTCCCCGGTGGACTGAAAGTGGACCGGGCGCACTGCATAGGCGTGCACCATGATCGCCAAAATCCACCACTTTCCGGAGAAGGAAAAGATCCTGAAGCTTGCCCGCCAACAATCTCCTCTGTCCTTCAACGGAGCTCGGATCGACGTGTACCCCCAGACTTCTCGCCTGAAGTAGCCGAGCAATGCCGAGCCTTTGACGGAGCGAAGAAGAAGCTGAGAGATGCAGGGATAAAACACGGCCTCCTTTTCCCTGCGAGACTGATCATCACCCACAGAAACCAGCAGAAAATATTCCAGAAACCCGCAGATGCCCGAAGCTTTCATAGACAGGATCGTGTCTAACACCGCTGCCATTGGGTCTTCATGTTGAATCACCGGGACTTGCATTCTCGCCAACGCCGGGGGGGGGGCCTGTGATCCCCCGCTTTGCTCAACTTGAACTCGCCGTGTGAGTGTTACGGACATGAGGGTGGACAGAGCTTCTTAACTACACCGATACGGTATAGGTAGCCAGCCACTCTCTTCTGCAGAGTTAACGTTAGTGTTATTTCATCGCTGTGTTTAGCTGTTTCTCAGTGTTTATGAGGGAATTTGCGCTTTACTTCGTTTGGGGAAGTGGGCGGGGGAAGGGTTTGTTATGTTGTTTTTCTCTGTTCCGAGTTTCTGCTCTCTCTGCTCATGCACCGACAGTAGTATTATTGACGAGGATGCGTCACATAATGTTTGAATAATGTTTCTCTACAGGTTACACAGGCTCGCCACAAGGCGGCAGCCTAATTCTACTCAGCTGGAATGTGAAAGGCTTAGGGTCCAATCTGAAAAGAGGAAAGGTTTTCTCGCGCTTGAAATCCTTATCTGGGGCTATAATCTTTTTACAAGAAACGCATATTAAGCACACAGAACAGTGGAGGTTAAAATGTAGCTGGGTATCTCAGGTATTTCAGTCCACCTTTTCATCCAAAGCCAGAGGAGTCGCCATATTAATTCGCAGGAATGTCCCGTTTGTTCACGTCTCGACCATCTCTGACCCGAATGGTCGTTATCTTATAGTAACAGGCAGTATTTTATCACGGCATGTCACCTTCTTGAATATATATGCACCCAATTTTGACGACCCTGGATTTTTTAGAAAAGTTTTTAATCTTATCCCTGGTCTATCGACCACCCACCTAATCACCGGTGGAGATTTTAATACTATAATAGACTGTTTCACCAACAGAAGTTCTACGCGCCCCGTTTCCCCTTCTAATTCCACCATAGCCCTTAATCATCTGATGGGGTCATTGAACCTGGTTGATATTTGGAGGCAGCAGCACCCATCTGGTAGAGATTGTTCTTTTTTTCCACAGGTGCGTAAATCTTATACAAGAATCGACTACTTTCTAATAGACGCCAAGCTGTCCTCGGACATAATGTCCACCAAGTATCACAATATTTTGATATCAGACCATAGCCCCATAGAATTTAAACTTGATATGAATATGGCTAGGCCCGCATACAACTGGCGATTCAACCCTCTCTTACTTAATGATGAACAATTCCGACTACAAATTTTGAACTCAATCGCAGCCTACTTGGCTGAGAACGACACTCCTGATGTAAACGACTCCACTTTGTGGGAAGCCCTTAAAACAGACCGGTCAAATTTGACCGGGAACACTAAAGTAAGGGGCGGGGGGTGAACACGACAGGAGGTTAATGATAATAATAATAATAATAATAATAATAATAATAATAATAATAAATCAAACTTATATAGCGCTTTTCTAACACTCAAAATCGCTTTACAATACAATAACACCATCACTTAATCACATTATTAACACTTAAGTCTTATTAACGTATAATGTTAATACGCATTTTGTACGGACTTACAATAAGGGCCTTATTACTTATTAACTAAAACTTATTACAAGACTTAATATAAAACATTGCCAGACATTTTAGAGATAAATCCACGTTATACCCCACCAGTTGTATTGTGTAAATTGTGTAAACACAACGTCCATTGCACGTTATCCACCTTGGGAGAGAGCTCCCTCCTCTGTTGCTCTCCCTGAGGTCTCTTCCTATTTTTTCTCCCTGTTAAAAGTTTTTTTAGGGAGTTGTCCCTTATCCGATTAAAGAGTCTAAGGCCAGATTGTTGTGTTGATGTAAAGCCCCTTGAGGCGAATTTGTATTTTCGGGTCGGGTCGCAGTGGAAGCAAACTAAGTAGGGCACTCCAGACGTCCCTCTCCCCAGCAACGCCCTCCAGCTCCTCCTGGGGATCCCAAGGCGTTCCCGGGCCAGATTGGACATGTAGTGCCTCCAGCGAGTTTTGGGTCTACCCCGGGGTCTCCTCCCAGTTGGCTGTGCTCGGTAAACCTCCAAAGGAAGGCGCCCAGGAGGCATCCTAATCAGATGCCCGAACCACCTCAACTGGCTCCTTTTGATGCGAAGGAGCAGCGGCTCTACTCCGAGCTCCCTTTTACTCAATTCCAGTTCACAAAGCCAATACATAGGAAATATCAGACTTGCACATTTTGGTCAAAGGTCACTACAAAGTCTTCATAATGACCGCCTCTTACCTTTTAGTCATATTCTTGCACTTTACACTTGAATCATTCAAGAGCTAAAGCGATAAGATGTGATGGAGTTTGTCATAAACGCAGAAACTGGTGACATAAGCTGATAGCAGAAAGATGAAGAGCGGAGGCCGAATTATATATAAAAGAGCGGCACGCTGCCGGCCCAATGGCTTACGGCCATACCACTCTGATAACGTCCGGGTTGGCGTGGTGGCGGAGGAGCGGACGAAAAAGGCATTAAATCGACGGGGAAAAGAGAGTAGTTTCTGAAAATAACGCTTCTAGCCCCCCCCCCCCAGCAGCTCTCTGCTGCACGGGTGAAACTTTTGTGGCTTTAAAAGTACGAAAATAGCACAAACGGCAAAGACACTCGGACCGGACAAGACTAACGACGACGGGCAGACGGACAAACAAAATGGAGGTATGGCGGCGGAAACAAAGAAGCCCCAGCAGGACGCGAATCCGACTGGGGGCAGAAAGCGTGATGGAGACGGGGGAGAGAGGAGAAATGGCGGCGGTGGAGAGTCGAGTCGAGAAACGAAAAGCGACGAGGTGGAGAGGCTACAGCAATGGCGTTGGTGAAAGACGCGGCGGTTGCAGCGGAGACGTCAAGGGCGGCGGGGAGGGAGGGGGAAGGGAGAGAGCTGGACAAAGACTTGGTGGTTAATGTGGACGTGGAAGGAGAGGACAGAATCTCTATGATGGAGCTTCTGCGTGCGGTTGACAACACGTGCGGAAGAGTATTGGGCTGCAGGTCGAAAAGTGACAAACGATGGGAGCTCCAAAGGGTTTTATGCTGGATATGGGTGGTCGTAGGGAGCGTGTCACGCTTGATAGGCTTAAACCGGCGCACAGGGTGGCAGGCGAAGTTGTGTTTCCGGCCCACGTTCCCCGTCGGGGTCGTCCTCCTTCCAGGACCCCGGCAGTGTCTTCACGGGTTCAGCGTTCTGCTTCTCAGCCGACTTTGGACAGTGTTTCACCTACTGTTTCGGCTGAGGGACGGCGCAGCCGTTATGGCAGGCTGCTTAAGCCTCCAGTGAGACACTAATTTTCTTTCCAGGACTAATTTTCTTTCCAGGAGTCCCTTCTGGGTGTTCGGGGGGGGGGGGGGGCTGTGTGGCGGACACTAGGGGCTATGCCTCTCACCCAGCAGGACTGTGAGCTGAGCTGGGGGCGTGGTTTACGCTCCCGGGCTTGCTGGTGCAGGGTTGTTCCCGCTGTAGTTTGGTTTTGGAGCTGAGGAATAAACATCAAACTCGCCTTCATCTCCCGTGTTTTTCCTCATCCTGCCACATTATAAAAATAATGGAATACAAATAATGCATTTGAATTTATGTAGTTCGAATAGTCAAGTCTAATACTAATCTGATGTTAGAGCTAATGTGACGCTTGGGCATAAACCATTTTGGTTTTCACTTATTATCTCTTCTACATTCTTTTTTAAACTTTTAGCATGAACCTGCAATAAAAAATGTATAGTCTGTGTTTAAAAGTGAAATTGACCTCCAATTTTCAATTACTAAATGATCTTTATCTGGTTTAGGAATTAAGGTTATCAGACCTTGTTTCATGGTTGTTGTCATCTCCTTTCTAGCTATGCATTCTTTGAACATGAGTAATAAATTTTCCTTAATTAAATCCCAAAAAACAAAGATAAAATTCAACTGAGACCATAATTTCCGGGTGATTTCCTTAATTTCATTGAGTGTACAGCTTCAGTGATTTCTGAACTTAAAAGCTCACCTTCACAGCTCTCTTTGAATTGTTCAGAAATCAGGGGGGTAAATTCTTGTAACATGTTCCATAAATGTGTCACATTTTGATTGATTAAATTCGGATGTATATAATATGCTATAAAAGGAGGTAATATAATTTGCAATAGTATTGGGGTCAGAGCTAATGATACCATTTACATTAAGCGATGCAATATTATTTCTTTTCCTATATCTTTTTTCTAAACCAAAAAAGTAACTGGAATCCCCCCCCCCCTTCTAACTACTTAGCCCTTGACCTGGTGAAGGCACCCTTGGTGAGTCTCATATACATTCTATCTAGTTCTTCACTGAGACTTTTAAGTGTTTTTAATTCTTCTTCAGATAAATTGTAAGAGATCTTCTTTGCTAGTTTAATTTTTTTATTTCTTTGCTGCGTTTTATTGCAACTTCTCTAACTTTAAATTTAAAGAATTCCCATGTTTGAATTGGACTCATTTCCTTTTCATTAAAAATATCTTTTGCAAGTAGTTTCACACTTTCCTTAAATTTTTTATCATCCAATAAATTGTTATTTAACTTTCAATATCCTCTGATGTTTGAGTTTTCTTTAGAGCCCTAATCTAAGACTTATTATTTTATGATCAGACAGCGGAGCATGTGAATGAGAAACCTCTGAAATGAACTGTAATCCTTGTGATGATAATAACCATAACTCAATTCTCGACTGAGAGCACCTGCTAGAGTTGGTCCATGTGTAATCTTTGACACTGGGGTTCATAAACCTCCAAGCATCTGAAAGCAAGAGGTGATCACTTATAAATGACGTAGGCTTAAAACCCAATGACAACAAAGATCTGGGAGGCCATCGATCCATTTCATCATCTGGAGTGTCATTGAAGTCCCCTCCAATGATAAAAATAGGATCTTTGTACTTTCCCTTAAGGTCTGTTAGTTTTAAAGAGAGCTTAGAGAACATAGCCTTTGCTTTAACTGTCCTATTTGGTCCATAAACATTGCAAGTAATAAACAAAAGATTGTCCACTTTTAAGACCAAAATAATCCACCGTCCTTCCTCCGAAATAAGACTCCAGTACATCTGATCTCAGAGCCCACTCCCTTTATACCTTGCAGCACTAACAGCTGGGCCATGCTTATTGTAAACTAATGTGGTTGGGAGAAGTAACTCATCTCTATTGCTGGACTGTCATCCGAACGGGTAACAGGACCAAAGGCGGATGTTAGCGGGTTTTTTGGCCAGTGTGAAAACATCAGAGGTCAGGTAGGTCAGGTCTCCCCTCGTCCAGCTCGTGATCCCCAGGACCGCTTCTTCAGACCTTGTTACCCTTGAATCAAGTTTCCCAGACAGGCCTCCGCCATCAACCGACAGTCAGTCACAGGCCTTTTCCTGTTGGTACAGGAGAAGGCGCTTTTATAGCACCACCTGTGTTACTTCAACTGTGTCCTGCCACACGAGCCCCGGGCATCGATCCATCCAAGCAGCGTGAACATAGTACAGCTGATACGTGGTCAAAGATCAGAAGTGAGCAAACATTCATATATGAATTGCCCTCACAGCTGCTAAAGCCAGTACTTGCATACGTGTTCCCCTTCGTGCTAAAGTTTTAAAGGCCTTGGGCCGTTTTTGCAGTCCCTATATTAAATCTGATGAACTCGTTGTCACTGGCATTGTTCCTACTGCCTTTAAAAACCACTATTACAAACCCGAACCTTGACCCAGGGTACTTCATAACTGTAGGTTGATATCCAGCCTTAACTTCTGTTTGAAAACACTTGTGTAAAAAAATAAATAAAATAAAAATAAGGGATTAAAATGGACCTCCTTTATGTATATTTTTTTAAACAGAAGTGAATACTTTTAAGTCAGAGTTCGAAAACTTTATTTTATTTACGTAATTCAAATTTCTTCTTTTTGCACAAAATCCCAAGTCACAAATTCAATTTCTTGGACAAAAGTATTGCTTTTCCCTTTCTTAGACAATATCAAACAGGGTGGTTTTAGATTTTATTGATGTTAATGCATTTTATCAAAAGAAAAAAAATTAGTCATCACGTTGGTGATGTGCAAATAAATCAAGATTCCTGGGAAGAGTAAAACATCATTGGAGCTGTATGATTTATTTGTACTGGATTTGACATAGACAAGTTAGGATGATTCAGTAAGAATACAGAAACTTTAATTCACTTGAAGAAAGAATCACACATTGAGTGGATACTTGACTACCAGCTGGCACTTATTAAGAGTTTGCTGTCAAGAACAGAACTCATGTTAAATGGAATGAATTCACTGCAGGCTCATCTAATGAACTGTGAAATGTTCGACGTTCCAACAATTTCATAATCAACATCCACTTTAGGGTTCACCTTCGAACATTCAGTAAGTCCAGTGTACATGGAAATGTTTTCTGACACTTGCATTGTTGTCTCCTGACTAGATCCTTGCTTGTGTTGTTTTAACTCTCAGAGTGACGTCGCTTTGGATGAAAGCGTCTGCTAAATGAAACTGTAATGTAATCATGACACATGAAAAAACAAGTTTTTTTGTTTCCACAAGCAGAGCCACGTTTTGTTCTCTGTGATGTCATGTTTCCCCGGACTAAAACCTTCACCAAAGACTCATCAAGGTTTCTTCTCCGCATGTATTCTCATGTGTGTATTAATATGTTCTTTTCTAGCGAAAGTGTTGCCACACACTGAACAGCTAAAAGGTTTTTCTCCTGTGTGTATTCTCATGTGTTTCAGTATATTTCCTCTTATAGAAAACACTTTACCACAGACTGAGCAGCTGAACGGTTTCTCTCCTGTATGTGTTCTCATGTGTCTCTGCATATCCCTTTTATCGGAAAACCCTTTGCCGCAGTCGGAGCATCCAAAAGGTTTTTCTCCGGTATGTATCCTCATATGTACATTCAAATGACCTGGTTGAGAAAACCACTTGCCGCAGTCTGAGCATCTAAAGGGTTTCTCCCCTGTATGCATTCTTATGTGTGTTTGCAAATGACTGTTTTGAGAAAACGCTTTACCGCAGACGGAGCAACTGAAGGGTTTCTCTCCTGTATGTATTCTCATGTGTCTCCGCATATCTCTTTTATCCGAAAACTCTTTGCCACAGTCTGAGCATCTAAACGGTTTCTCCCCTGTATGTATTCTCATATGTATTTGCATATGAGCTTTTTGAGAAAACCGGTTACCACAGACTGAGCACCTAAACGGTTTCTCGCCCGTGTGTTCATTCATGTGTATTCGCACACGTCCTCTTCTAGAAAACCCTTGAGCATAGACAGAGCAACTGAAGGCTTTTTTCTGAAGAGATCTCTGATGCTTTATTTCAGTGTTGTCCGTTTTTTCTAAACTTGACTGTGGTTCTCTAGTCTTACTACAACCATCATCATTGTCTTCAGCCTCACTTGGACAGGAGTCTGAAGAAAGGCGCTGACCATCAGGAGTTGTTTCTAAATCACCACCCTGATCTCGGTTACCGACTAGTTCTGATAGTTCACATGTCTCTTCATCAGGTTCTGTTTTCATGTCTTTGGTTAAGGTGCTGGCTGGAGGCTCTACCTCGCTGTACTCCCCTGTTTGGCTTTGATGAAGTGGTATGGAAAGAGGTTTCTCTTCATTTTCACTCTTCACAGAGACAGGAGTGAATGGGAACTTGGTTAAAGAAGCCTCCTGTGGTCGCTGAAGCTGCTCTTCCTCCTGACTGGTCCAGTGTTCCTCCTCTTCCTCTTTGATGGATGGGGACGCTGGTGCCTCCTGGCCCCAACTGGAGCTGCATTCCTGCTTCACCAAGGGAACCTCCTTTTCAGAAGGTAAGAGTTGCTGGAGGTCTAGAGGTGAGAGACAATATACATACATTACAGAAAGCTATTATTCTATGTTTTAAATTAAGTTATGAGCCATGAAATACTAAGTGAAGTCTGTTTTACAGAAACAACTACTTTACATGTTAATCTAAACCTTGTGACAAAACCAAAAAACCCTCATCTTTAGTATCAATACTTTGAGCACTTCTTTAAAGCAGGGACACTTTTTTCAGTTTACAATTTAGAGAGTTGTTGAACAGAAACCAACAGTCGCAGACCTCTCGTCACTGCCAGCCGTTTCTGGCTTCCACCGTCATGAGATCCGGCTTTGTTAGATCCATAACTGTTTATTCTCTTACGCTCTCTTCTCCTCTATATTCTGCCCTAACCTCTTCATTTGTCCTACTGATTTAGCTATTTTCTGTGCTTTGTTCACTTATTGCAAGAGTCTCTAGATTTCTTTCCCAAATGACTTATTAGTGGGCAGCCTTTCGTTCCTAGTTTGTTTACTAGCTTCGATCTTAGCCTAGCTTAGCAGTTAGCTGTATTGCATTTGCAGTCAAAGCAGCCTCGTTAAAACAATGGTGTTTGGCGACTGTTCTGCAGTTAAAGATGGGTTTTCTCTATTAGAGAGCAGCTTCTTTCAGCTAGGATTACGTTAGACGTGACGACGCGCACTCCAGATAGCCTGAGGCCTGGGCCTGACAGCAGACCTTCTATTGTTACTACTAGCTCAGCCTCGTTGGCGGATGCGGCGAAGTTTATCTCCGTTTGCTGGTGTGGGAAGGCTCGCAAAGCAAGCCACTGGTTATGTGGCCTGGTCAGCAGTCACCTCACCTGACTGCAAACTGGCTTTCGCCCCTCACCAGCCCTGTTGGTAGCCCTTCCGACCAGTGTGCCTCTCCCTCTCCTGTCGATGGAGTAAAGCAACTCCTGGAAAGATTGGTTATAGCATATATAAAATGTAACATTCTTGTTACCCTTTACCCATTACAGTTTGCCTACTGTTCCAACAGATCTATCTCACTTGCTGTGCACACTGCTCTAGTACACCTTGAAAAGAAATATAAAGTGCATCCGGAGAGTATTCACACCGCTTCACTTTCCCCACATTTTGTTATGGTACAGCCTTATTCCAAAATGGATTAAATTCCTTTTTTTCTCTCATCAATCTACACACAATACCCCATAATGACAAAGGGAAAAAGATTTTGTAGAAATTTTTGCAAATTTATTAAAAATAAAAAACTGAAATATTGCATGTACATAAGTATTCACACCCTTTGCCATGACACTCAAAATTGAGCTCAGGTTCATCCTGTTTCCACTGATCATCCTTGAGATGTTTCTACATCTTGATTGGAGTCCACCTGTAGTAAGTTCAATTGATCGGACATGATTTGGAAAGGCACACACCTGTCTATATAAGGTCCCACTGTTGACAGTGCATGTCAGAGCAGAAACCAAGCCACGAAGTCAAAGGAATTGTCTGTGGACCTCCGAGACAGGATTGTATCGAGGCACAGATCTGGGGAAGGGTACAAAAACATTTCTACAGCTTTGAAGGTCCCGAAGAGCACAGTGGTCTCCATCATTCGTAAATGGAAGAAGTTTGGATCCACCGGGACTCTTCCTAGAGCTGGCCGCCCAGCCAAACTGAGCAATCGAGGGAGAAGGGCCTTGGTCAGGGAGGTGACCAAGAACCCGATGGTCACTCTGACAGAGCTCCAGCATTCCTCTGTGGAGATGGGAGAACCTTCCAGAAGGACAACCATCTCTGCAGCACTCTACCAATCAGGCCTTTATGGTAGAGTAGCCAGACAGAAGCCTCTGCTCAGTAAAAAGCACATGACAGCCCGCTTGGAGTTTGCCAGAAAGCACCTAAAGGACTCTCAGACCATGAGAAACAAGATTCTCTGGTCTGATGAAACCAAGATTGAACTCTTTGGCCTGAATACCAAATGTCACATCTGGAGGAAACCAGGCACCTCTCATCACCTTGCTAATACCATCCCTACAGTGAAGCATGGTGGTGGCAGCATCATGCTGTGGGGATGTTTTTCAACAGCAGGAACTGGGAGATTAGTCAGGATCGAGGGAAAGATGAATGGAGCAAAGTACAGAGAGATCCTTGATGAAAACCTGCTCCAGAGCGCTCAGGACATCAGACTGGGGCGAAGGTTTACCTTTCAACACAACAACGACCCTAAGCACACAGCCAAGACAATGAAGGAGTGGCTTCGGGACAAGTCTGTGAATGTCCTTGAGTGGCCCAGCCAGAGCCCACACTCGAACCCCATTGAACATCTCTGGAAAGACGGTGGTGTCCGTCTGGCAAAACCAAGAAACACAAATCATCCCGTGCCAATCTAGCGGCATGTTTGGTATTTGACACATGGAAAATGACCATATAGTGGATAGTGTACTAGACAGCTAATACAAACATGAAGTTGGTTTTTGGACTCAAGTGTTAACAAGAATCACAGATGTCACTCTGGCATTAGCTTCATGTAACATAGCTTTTTGGGGGCATCGTGAGCAAGTGGGTGAGCTCAAAAATGGGAACCTCTTGTCAATAATAGAATTGCTGGCTCAATATAATCCAATTTTGTGGGAGTTACAGATAAAGGATGCAACGTGAATTATTTAAGCTCTTCAATTCAAAACTAATTAATCGCATCATCACAGAAAGTACACGACAAAGTTGTTTCTGAAATAAAGGAAGGCGGGTTTTATTCAACCATAATAGACATTACTCAGATTTAAGTAAAAGTGATCAACTCAGTCAAGTTTTCAGATGTCACAATTCGCAAAGACGACAATGATAACGCCACCACAGCTGAAATTAATGAGTGTTTTCTAGGATTTCAGAGTATCGCATCAATCTGCAGAAGGGCTTGAAGCAAAAATCCTTGAATTGATCGAGAGTAAGGGACTGTCACTTAAAAAGTGCTGAGGGCAAGGATATAACAGAGCCAGTGTTATGAGTGGCATTTATTCTGGTGTGCAGAAACGCATCCCCAATAAAGAACCAAATGCTGCATTTTTCTGCACATAATTTGAATTTATTGTTGCATGACGCTTGCCAACCAATTGCAGAAATCAAAGAGTACTATGACATTGTACAGACACTGGGTTTTTTTGGCCATAATATCAAAGTTAGGACATGTTGGAAAACCAACTTAAATCAGTCTTCAATCAACAAAAAAAACAAACAAACAAAAAACAACAGATGAACGAGCAGAGGCCACTGGACTTTTTAAGTCAATTGAAACTTTCAAATTTGCAATGATGACAGTAATGCAGTGGAAGATTTTGCAGTCAGTAAATATAGTATCCAAGTTATTGCAGAAGAAGGATATGGACCTCTTCCATGCAGCAGACCTACTGGGCATGCATGCAACACCCTATCACAGCTAAGGGATGAGTTTGAGCACACCAAAAGCGTAGCACAGGGACTTGCAGCTTCTGGAGTATTAACTGTCATTTTACTCAGAAACGCACACGACGCACAAAGCGACATCTTGGTGAGCTCTGTGAGGATCAGCGCCTCACAATTCCAGAGGAAAATTCAAAGTAGGCATCTTTAATGTGTGCACTGATAACTTTGTTTCCCAGCTCAAACATCAATTCAGAGTGATGGGTGCAATTGCCAAGAGATTCCGTCGTTTATGTCCCAGTGACCTCATACAGGCAAACTGACACGTAGCACACCTCTGCTGAGACACTAGCCCTACTCTACAACGATGACCTTTCATCAGATTTTCCATCACAGCTACTTTCATTTCGAAATGCTCTGAGGTCAGAAATAAAAACCATTGAAATGGGTGCTGGCATGGCAATTACTTAATTCCAATCTGACATTAGATGAGGAGTGAGACAAAAATCTCTTACAGTATTGTCACACGATTTTAATATGTTCAATAAACAGACGCACAAGCTCAGACACTTGAATGCGTGCTCCGATCTCAGAGCGCACCATCTTTATACCATGCAGCAGAATTATACCATTTAACAGAATGCCCATTGTTCGATCAGAACGATGTATGCCCAAAGTCTCCTTTATCATGGAGAGGAGGTGGCTTCCACCACAATGGTGCATACCCAGAGTCTCTCCCTCATCCTATCTTGGAGAAGATAACTTATCTCGGTGAACTGTTCTCTTGGTGCGTAACAGAACTTGTATATTGTTCAAAGAGGTCATAGATCAGGTCTCCCTTTGTCCTTATCTTCTGCCAGGACCCTCCAAGACCACTTCTTGTGACACTCATAGGGCTTTCACACATTCCCCCGTTATCAGGCCCTTACCATATTTATAAAGAAGAGGCACTTTTACCACCACCTTTACCCTGCTACACGAGCCCCCAGACATCCATTCAGACAACGGTTCCATAGTATAGCCGATCTGTGGTCAAAGACAAAAGTAAGCAACATACATATGTAAATTGCCCTCACAATTCCCTCTTTTAATTCAAACCCAGTACTCAGCTGTATGGAGGTTCAATGGGAGTAACTGGCCGGATAAAAAGAAAAATAAATTTTTTTTTTTTTTTTAGTGAATTGGATCAACAACTTGCTACTTGCCCCTCTCCCAGTTTACTCACATGTCATGTTGATTCACAGACTGAATTTGATCTCACCACAACCACTGATGCAGAGCGCCTTCTTCTGCGTTCACGCTCCACATATGAGCATGGGCATAAGGCAAGCCGCCTCCTGGCTCACCGACTACGTCGCCAGGCAGCCTCTCATATGAACCCTCAGATAAAAGATTCGTCAGGCACATTGCATATTGACCCTACCACCATCAACTCTGCCTTTTGCTCATTGTATTCTACTTTCTACAAGTCTGAATCTCCATCCGATACCACCGAAATGAGCTCTTTCTTGGATAGTCTCAATTTCACCGTTAGAAACCCTGAGGTTACTAAAGAACTCGATTCACCATTAGCTGTATAGGAAATCACCTTTGCTATGAAAAAGCACGCAAAACAATACAGCTCCTGGCCCCGACGGATTTCCAGTTGATTTTTGTTTTTAAGATTTCCGGCTAATCTGGCCCCACTTTTGCATTCTGTATGTAAGGAATCGCTGCAACAAGGCTCTCTCCATCCTACTTTAAGACAAGCTTCCATAAGTCTGCTTCTAAAAAAAGACAGACCCAAATCTCTGCAGCTCTTACAGACCTCTCTCCTGAATAAATGTGGATGCTAAGATCCTAGCTAAGGCTCTGGCCCATCACTTGGCAAATATCCTCCCAACTATTGTTTCAGATTAACAAACCGGATTCATAAAAGGGGCACCAGGCTGTACTATAATGTCCATACCCTCTTAAACATTATTTATACTACGACTACCACAACGACCCTGAAGTAGTGATCGCAGTCAACGCTGAAAAAGCGATTTGGCAGGGTTGAATGGGATTATTTGTTTACTGTACTAAGTAAATTCGGGCTGGGAAATGCATTCATTTCCTGGATACGCCTACTTCCAGCACAGTGACCAGCACTGTTACCTCACAGCAAGAAGGTCCTGGGTTCGAACCCCCAGGCCGTCCCAGTTCCTTTCTGTGTGGGGTTTGCATGTTCTCCCCGTGTCTGTGTGGGTTTCCTCCCACCATCAAAAGACGTGTATGTTAGGGTTAATACTCCTGTCTGTGTCCCTGACCGAGTCAGTAGGAAGCAAGAGATGGAGTTGGTCCCCGGGTGCTGCGTGGCGGCAGCCCACTGCTCCTAGCTACACCGCTAGGATGGGACAGGGATATTTATTAATCATGGAATCAAATGAATACAGGGTAAGCTGCTGGCCTAGCCTTGGGTCTATTTGTGAGTATGTTTTCTGTGCTCGTTTATGAATGGCCGGTCCATTAGAACTGTGTGTTCGTCCTGTGATGGCTACCACGTTTTCTGTCTCAGCCTCGACTGAGCGGTAACCGTTTGTTTCTGCCCACTGCCATGGCGCCGACTGCTTTCGTCTTGCTACTACAGAGCTGTGTGTTGGTTAGCGTTACATGGTTTGTGTGATGGGTTGTATTCGAAGCTGAGTATTCAGAAGATGCCATTAACTACTGTACTACTTAAAATATTATTGGAACCATAAACCATATATATCAAACGATGGTGAGTTAACTAAATGTCAATATGTGAATCATATTACTTGCTACATGTATTACTAAGTAGATAGGAATGCTTGTGTAGCCAACGTCAGTGAGAGGAGGTAAGAGAGAGAGGGGAGGTTATGCAGACAGAAGGGATATTGTGAAGAAGTAAAACAAGTCGGTGAGAAAGCTCAAGGCCATGTGTGACGCATGAACAAGGGAGGTTTAGCATATATAAAGAAGCTCCCACGCAAAGAAAGACAGACACATAGGGAGGATTGGCTGTTTGTGTCTCCAGATATCTGTCACAATAATAAACCGCGGAATTATCTCCAGAAACGTCTCGACTGTCTTCTCTTCACATTAACGGACCCGGATGAGGGGATAGCGAACGACACCCCGACACTACTAACTTAGCTTAACTTGAAAAATAACGAGATTGAGATATCCACTTGCGCGGTGGTTATTTTACCGTAAGTCACGTAATAGTTGCGCGCGTGCGCGCTTGTAATATTTTGTAGTTCATTTTGCGGGCGTCTCTGTGACCGCACCTCCGCTGCGAAACGGCCCGCGGGATTTTACGGCGCGCCGCTGGC
The DNA here is from genome assembly GCF_029633865.1 of Lampris incognitus. Lineage (NCBI taxonomy): Eukaryota > Metazoa > Chordata > Actinopteri > Lampriformes > Lampridae > Lampris > Lampris incognitus. Next base: position 319,689 of record NW_026611075.1, read on the forward strand.
TGGGTAAGCGGTGTGGACCAGGGCCCGTCCGGGTTTAGGTTGAGAGTGACGCCCTGACGGCAAACCTCCGCCGTGTGCAACACGACACAGTGTTTCATGCAACACCAGGAAATATGACGCTTACGAAACGATATGGTTGATGTGAATAAGAGTAATTTAAACTTTTTGCTGGTACATACCTAATCTGTACATCCGTACTTCAGGTTTATACATGGCGTCCAGTTTCTCCCTTTGCCGATGGTTTTCCTTCTTTAGACGTGAGATCTCTTCTTCGTACTCTGCGATCCTTATCTCGAACTCCTCAAATATCCCGCTGACCGAACGATCAGTCGACTTGATAGAAGACATTTTCAGACTCGACTGAAGCCTTCTTTTCCCTCTTCTTCTTCCGCTTCGTCTTCTTCTTCGTCTTCTTTTTCGTCTTCGTCCGCTTCTTTTTCTTCTTCGCATCCATTTGATGGATCGCGATACCGATTTTATATGTAATACCGCCACCTATGGTGCTGGAGTGTGTAGAACGGATCTAGTTTACCTCTCCCTGCGTGAGTGACCGGACCCTACACTCTTCCATAAGTGGGTCGAAAATGACCCGTATTAGAGTCAATGTGTTTTTATGCCATTTTGGATAATAAGATAATTAATTAGATAATAAAGAATTAGTTCATTAAAAAAGATAATGAGAATGATAATTTGCATTATATTTTGTGTTATATTTTGGTCCACACGACAATGATTTCATGTTTGAAGTGGTTTTTATTTTTCACTTTGTTAATATCTTGAACATTTTGAAAAGATTTTGATAATTGAAAAGAATTACAGATAAATTACACAGAACAGCAGTTGAAAAATGTTAACACCCATTTGAGTGTGTGTGTGTGTGTGTGTGTGTGTGTGTGTGTGTGTGTGTGTGTGTGTGTGTGTGTGTGTGTTCATCACTCATCTAGGTGACCTCTTCAGTCTCAGCTGACTGCAGGTATCCCCACCCTTATAAACAATACAGTGACATAACGCCCGAAACCAACGACCGGTTTCATAGCCACTCCTTCAGTTGAAACCAAGTGACACAAACTTGTGATTTTTTTCATTCGTCCCTTTGTGTTATTTGAACATCATTTGGACGATGTGTCCCCACTCTCTTCACTTCCATTTTTTCCTCCAAAGACATGGAAGAAAATGGATGATACAGTAAATAATCCACCTAGTTCATGCTAACGCCCGTTCATGCTAAGGCCCTTATAAGCCATAACGTTTGCATATTTTGGACTATCGAAAAATGTTTAATGACTTCATCACGAGGGCCCTTAGATGCTGTGTGCAAAGTTTAATGCAGATTGGACTTCCAACCTAAGGCAAGTGTGAAAAAGTAGGTTTTGCATAAACATGTTTATGATGCCATTATGAACACTTAAGTCTTATTAACCCATAATGTTAGTAAGCATTTTGTACGGACTTATAATAAGGGCCTTATTACTTATTAACTAAAACTTATTACAAGACTTAATATAAAACATTACCTGACATTTTAGAGATAAATCCACGTTATACCCCACCAGTTGTATTGTGTAAATTGTGCAAACACAACATCCACTGCATGTTGTCCATCTTGGGAGAGACATCCCTCCTCCGGTGCTCTCCCTGAGGTTTCTTCCTATTTTTTTCTCCCTGTTAAAGGCTTTTTTAAGGGTCTAAGGACAGGATGTTGTGTTGCTGTAAAGCCCCTTGAGGCAAATTTTTATTTTGTGATATTGGGCTACACAAATAAAACTGACTTGACTTTTCAACATTTTGCTTCCCCCACGCACACATAAGTACGAATCTATGAGCAGGTTGAAAAAGCACCAACCAGCACCGTTCACGTGTGATGTCTGACGTAACGTGTCATTCTCACTGGAATAAAAAGCCTTTTCATAAACAATCCTCCTGAAAGGAAATCCTGATGTCATCATCAGTTTACTCAACAACGAGTTATAGAGCAACTATATAACTCCACAGTACCCACAAAGAAAGAAAATACAGTTATCATGGCTTTATGGTTATATTATATCACTTCCATCTGGTAACATGTCTGTGAATGTTCTCGTTCATCCAGGTCATGGTTATCCAAAGGTGTTGAATCAAGTGCAACTGGACTTGGTATATATCTGGTAAGTAATCAACTGATTACTTCCATCTGGTAAGTAATCAACTGCAAATAAAGTGGTGTAACTCCACCTGAGCTGTTGACAAAACAACAATCCCATAAAACCAAATCTGTCTGAATGAGGATGGATTTCCTACAGTGGTTAAAAGGTTTGTTTTATGGATATTCTGGTGTGATTAAAATCAACATCTCTCATCATCAGCTGCTTTCTCCGGGTCGGGTTGCGGCGGCAGCAAGCTAAGTAGGGCACTCCAGACGTCCACCTCTTCCTGGGGGATCCCAAGGCATTCCCAGTCCAGAACGGACATGTAGTCCCTCCAGCGAGTTCTGGGTCTACCCCGGGGTCTCCTCCCAGTTGGTCCTCCCGGACCAGTCTGCGATGCCGCAAGTAAGCACGCCCCGGTCCCCACCTTTGCCTGCCGTCCGGCCTGCATTGCACCCTACCCCAATGCTCATCCCCGCAGGTGGTGGGTCCACAGGGCGTAAAATCATCATTTGCAACATAAATATAAGGTAAGAAAACTAGAAAAACAGTTCATTATTTTGAAGATATCGTTAATCATCTTTTATTTGGCTTTTATGAGAGGGTTGATGTATGTTGGCACAGATGTTATTACTGACGCTACAAACTAAGTTCTCTTCAACAAAGTTCTCTTCAGGGTAATTGATTCTGTCACTAATGGTCCCTCCGCTTCTCTTTTTTAACCTGATGTTGAGTCGCCCGAAAAATTTCTCACTCATTTTGTACACAAGATGGAGAATATTAGGTCCCAAATCCAGCCAGGCTCTTTTCGTTCTTGCTTTCCTCTTCACCAAAGATGTGCCCAAGATGAGCGTTATACAACCACCGGGGGGTGGGGGGGGGGTGGGGGTAACTGTGGCATTGGTGGCAGTTAGCATCAGCGTTCCTCTTGACAGGTTGTTATTTCCAGTGTTTGTGCAGTACGTAGAGGTCTGTGCTGCAGATAGTCTCCCTAGTTGTGACCATTTCCTGGAGTAAGCAAGGCGGCATGTATTCCAAACTGTTCGATGAGGTTGAGAAAATGGTGCTGGAAAGTCAAAGTGGAGTCTGAAATGGTCCAAAAAGACAGCAGATTTCAAGGAGGCAAAACAACAATTGAGACTCGCACAAAGGCATTCAAGAGTTGCAGGTGTGTGCGTCACCTGACCTGTCTCACTTTTGCACTCCCTCATTTGAGGGGAAGGCCGATCATACTGTATAGTCACATGGCTTACACTGACCCCTCTGGCATGGTTGTGTGTTTGTTCATGTGTGTATTTTTTACAGTTTGGAAATGAAAGTCTCTGCATGAAGCTGGAGGAACGGATCAGTGAAAAGGAAGGTCTGAGAAACTCCATCGTGTGTCCAGGGAAAGAGGACAAGATGTCCCGATGAACTGATTCAACGTTCTTTGAAAAGTAAAAAAAAAACAGACAAGGTACCGTGAAAGTGTAAATAGCCTAGTAAGCAAATATTATGAATTTACATTTTGGCAATATTTTGTTCACATCCGGAAAACGGTCAGATAAGTTCACATTCCTAGATCGAGCTAACTTACAGATGAGCAAGTCACTGTCGATAACACTTGTTCATTTTGGAAACAACCCCTTTTAGCGATTATGAAAACAAATCTTTCAAAGGGTTCGAACTTGTCTTGACTCGCAGTCTAAAGTTGAGTACCGTGGGATGTCAGTGTGAAACGAAATGATGCACAAAGACACCATGCTCCCTGTCTGTCTTTACAGGTGCGGCTCCACATGTTTGTTTGAGACCTGTGCAGATTTCATCCCCTGGACCCACAGCAGAGCGTCGTGCTCCGTGTCCCCCGTGATGGAAAGATTTCATCCACAGAGCCGTCGACAGTATCAGCAGCTTCTGGGCGAGGCACGTTTACACCCGTCTGGCTGGAATGTCTGACCCCGAGGTGGACCAGGAGGTTCAGGTAAAACCAAACTTTACAGAACTAAAAACATTACACTGGGCCATGAAAACCAGGGGGGAGGGAGAGTCCTCCTTTATCCTTTTCATCCACAGGGCAGCAACACAGTTTCAGTGGCGTTTAATGACAGACTGTCGCCATTACTGCACATCAGTTTAAAAAAGGTACATCAGCCTTGAAACTATATGCAGAATAACGAAAACTATTTGATACACATATAGTTATCATACGATAAACTCATGTCCCAAGTCATGCTTTGTAGTGTGAGGACAGAGAAGGAGGGTCTTCAGACAGTGCAGAGGACAGCAGGACAGTAAGGTGGACAAGCGAGAGCCGGGTAGATTACCTTGCAGGTGAGTTAAGACTGAGGGGTGAATTGCAAGTACAACGCATTGTTGGACCAGGGTTCACTACTTGAATAATAGCACCCGTGCAATGGCTTGAAATCTAGACACTCCAACATCCGTTCATGTATCATTCATCATATAATACGCCAAAAATCTCGACAAATTATTGGATAATACGCGGACAAAAATAGTTCGTAGAAGATGTGTACTCTATCTTATTATATATATGCTCATTTGTGTTACGGAAAAGCCCTAGGGTTTTTGATACAAATAGGATACAGAAAAATATTATGGTCTCTTCCCAGATTATAATTTTTGTGTAGTGTTGGTAGTTAACCACTAGATGGCACCAACACACCACACAGACACTACCGCTTGCTGCTGACGGGGAGGGACTTCCTCTGAAGACAGTTGACAGTTGATATTCTACTCTCTTGGACAAGATGAGCTACACAGGGGGTAGGGAAGGTTGCAGTCTGGCCTCTTCGGTTCTGTGTATTGATTTACCCTGTAATGATTAAGCCCAGACACACTGGAGCAGCGTTATTACGAGTCAGTTTCTTAATTCACGTCATTAGGACTGTCCTTTTTGTTTAAAGGGGGAGAAGAAGTGAAAACTGTACAATAAACAAGTCATGCACACTTACACACACACAAAACTCGCCTGCTAAACTCACCTCCTACTCCTACTCCTACTCCTACTCCTACTCATCTCCCACTCTATTGAACACCACACTTCCTGAATGTTCAGCAGCGCTGCACACACGTGCACCGTTTTGTACAGTTTAGCCAGTAGTTATCATCTCTTCTGTCCCGCTCGTCTCCCAGAGGTTTCACCAGCTGCAGTAGAAGTGGCCCATCAAGAATACTGAACCTCCCCTGCAGGACGGCAGTTACTCGTTCTGGAAGAAAACACAGTTGCACAGTTGTGTAACCCTCCCTGGGGCTTTCTCAGGGCTTGTTGGGGGGCTTAATTACAGATGGAAGTTTTGTCTGTCAGTTGTTATTGAATAACATGTCTATGGATGATGATATCGGCACGCCATCGGTATCGGTGGATAATGGTTTGAAAATGACACATCGGCATGGGGCGATGTGTGATTTTTCTGCCGATATGTTCTGCCGGTTAGGGGTGCAAACAAGCATTCAGGGAGGAGAGGAACAGAGACGGGGCTCCGCTCACTGCCCCAGCCCCCGGGGAACTGTTTGTGCCATCGCGATATTTCAATTTGCCAAATATTAAGATCATGATCAAGCCTACATGCGCACCAAATATGTCGTCACCTGTGGATGAGGTGGTTATTTAACATGGAAAACGTTTTAGACTAATGTATAAGCACAATAAAAAAAATAGGAGATACTGCAGCCTACTACTACTACTGTTCTCGGCCGCTCTCGTCAGGGTTCGACACAGCGGATCATGTGTTTCCGTCTCTCAGCCTACTGTATAGCCCATGTCTAGCAAATAGCCGCTTCTCTGCCCAACAAAATAGTTCAGGCAAGGACCAGCCAAGGACCAGCCGGGCTACAGTTCTGATTTAGGAAAGACTTGAAAGATGCCATAGGAAATACAAAACGACCATCTTTCAATCGCCACCAGTCTGTGGGTATCTGCCAGGCTACTTATTAACATATATGTACTGTTCTGCCCCATGTAGATTACAGCACACAATTATCATAGATCAGATTGCAAATAAAATAAAATAAATAATTACAAAGCGATTACTCAAGCATCTTTTAAGCAATGGGACATGTAATCGATTAGAGAAAACGCTGAATTTCTGCATCCTGCATTCTGCTGATGTTAAGTAGGATGACACAATAATATGTTGATTCCACTTCAGGAGAGTCTTTGTTGTAGATGAATTATTCAGGTTTTTCGTAAGTGTACTTACCACTGAATCCGGATGTTGGACTTGACTCGGCACTGCTCAACCTCTCTCCCTGGGAGCTGTTTGCGGCCACGTGTAAAGGCTGGGTGTGAGCAGAGGCACCAATCAGACCAAAGTCGTCGTTCAAGGTACAGCCGCGGTCAGCCAAGATCTGAACCAAACGAAGGACAAACGACAACGATGAAACAAATGAAAGAACAAGACACATTTAATTTATTGTAATTTATCATGATAGAAAAATACATAATACATAACAGCTCTCTCTCCATAGACAAAAGGGCTGTAGGCCAAGCTCAAGACCTTGTGGCTGCAAGATGGGGTCCTCCAACGAGCCTGGGTGGAACCAGCACCCGGGGAGAAGAGGTGGCAAGTGGTGGTGCCCAGAGGGATGCAGGAGGCGGTTCTCAAAGCCATGCATGGGTCTGCAGACTAGTGTCATTTTGGGGTGACGAAGATGCTCCACCGGCTGTGTCAAGCCGTCTACTGGGGACATCTGAGGAGGGACGTTGAGGACTTTTGCAGGCGCTGCGACCTCTGCACAGCTCATAAAGGGCCACAGCACCAGTCAAGGGCTGAGCTACAGCTGTTTTCAGTGGGAGAGCCCTTGCAGCGGGTGGGTGTTGACATTGTGGGGCCATTCCCGTGCACAGCACGGGGGAACCACTTCATACTCACTGCTGTGGACTACTTCACTAAATGGTTGGAGGCCTATGCACTGCCGGACCAGGAGGCTGGGACCGCCGTTAATGCCCTGGTTGAAGGAATGTTTAGCAGGCTGGAGGTCCCAGAGCCCATCTATAGTGACCAGGGGAGGAATTCTGAATCCAGGGTTTTCTCTGCCATGTGTGAGCAGCTGGGAATCACTAAGACAACACCCCTCCACCCCCAGAGTGTTGGGTGAGTGGAGCAGTTTAACTGCACCCTAGCTGAATAGTTATCTACACATCCACCCATCAGCTCGACTGGGATATGCTCTTACCCCTGGTCCTCATGGCGTGCCGCTCCGCGGTCCACGACTCCACTTCATGCACACCGGCCCTCCTCATGTTGGGCAGGGAAATGGGGACCCCTGCGGTGCTGGCCTTTGGACAGGCCCCAGATTTACCATCTGGCCCTGTACGTCCAAGCTGTGCCAGGCAACGTCAGGACCGTTCGGACACCACACATGCATGCGCCCAGAGGCAACTGCAGAGTGCGGGGGTGCGACAGAAAAGGAATTATGACCTCTGTGCCAGGGGGCAACACTTTGCAGCCGGGGAGCTAGTTTGGGTCTACACCCCAACCCGGAAGAAGGGCAGGTGCCTTAAACTGGACAGCCACTGGGTGGGGTCTTGCTTGGTCTTGGAGCTGCTGGCGCCATACAGGGGCTCTGCAACGCCTCAGATGACTGAAGGGGAAGGGGGAACACCCGTGTTGCCTGCCGTGACATCTGGGGAAGGGGGGGGGTGGAGCAGCCAGCCCTGATGAGAAGTGGGATCCAAGCTGCTGCTCCAGTGCCCAACTCACCTCCTTGGGGGGCGGGGCAACGCTGACCAGAGCCAGGGGAGGACCGACCAGGGGACAGAACACCTACGGGGCGATTGAGGAGGCGGCGGAGAACTCCTCTGAGGTTTAAAGACTTTGTCCTCGAGATTGAGGACTTTAATAAGGGGGGGGCGGTAGTTTAGCGTGTTCAGGTTCACCAGGGGGTGTAAGTGTTAGTTGGACATAGTTAGGGGAGATATTTTGATGTTCTGGGCGGGGGGGTACACTTTTGCAGGATCAAGCGTTAGTCGGTCTGATCTTTGGAGAGAGAGTCGACCTGTGAGTTGGGTTTAATGGCAGTATGTTTGGCGTGGCTGTGGCCGACAACAGCCAACGCCTCAGCTGTATGTTTCAAAGTGTGTGTGTGTGTGGGGGGGGGGGGGTTAATAGCGGTGAATTCTACCATAGGATCAGATGAGAAGACAAGGATGAGAAGAAGACAAGTCACCAAGCACTACAATATAACCTTCACAAGACCACATTACAGCCCAAATGTTAACGCCACACGAGTGCCAAAGCTGGTTGAAGCCGGTCGGAAATGAGGGGAAAGGGATTCAGCGACGTCGTTCGCGTTGCTTCATGGGGTGTGTAGTTCATTCTCTCTTAAAACCGTCTTGTACTTTGTCTTTTCCACTATTTTTCTGCTTTTGCTCCTCTTTATAAGGCCATGAGTAATCTCACGGACGGTTGGCTCGGTGGAAGGCTTCTGATACTCTATATAATAGAGGTTTTCTGAAATGTCTGCGGAGAAGAGGAATGGGACAATGACTCCCGGGCAAAGTGGACGGTTGTTACACTGATGGCGATCTGTGGCGGGAGACAAAGACAAGAAAAGGTTTCCTTTCCTTAGGAGATGCAATCACGCCTCGATCAGAGGGGCAGACCGGCTCGGTGGAGATCCTGGCTCGAATGGACAGATGTGCGGTCGTCCCATCAAAGTGGGTTTTGAAGATAAAAATGGACTCGTCGTGTGTGCAGGTGGAACATGTGATATGTCGCTTATCCGGTCAGATTCGTGTCAGAGATACAGCCAGGCTCAGTGTTAGAGTTGGGATTAGGGTGAGCCAAAGGTCAACGTATCAAATGTCCATGTGAGAACATCTCTCACTTGCAGAAGGACGTGGCCTAGAGGCACTACCTGTCTAGCCTTCAGTCCAAGGCATGTGAAAAATCTGTACCGGGTTCCAATGAGAAGGAAAAGAACAAGGCAAAGCAGAACGATTCATTCAAGATCTGTTCCGCAGCCTCCCCCTGGATCCATTCACAGCCTCCTCCTGGATCCGTTCACAGCCTCCTCCTGGATCCGTCCACAGCCTCCTCCTGGATCCGTCCACAGCCTCCCCCTGGATCCGTCCACAGCCTCCCCCTGGATCCGTCCACAGCCTCCCCCTGGATCCGTCCACAGCCTCCTCCTGGATCCGTCCACAGCCTCCTCCTGGCATGAACTTCAGGTGGGGGTGTACATGTACGTGCTTGTGTGTGTGTGTCTCACAATATTTCCCTGTCCATGAACTTTTTGGAGTTAAAACATAAACTCTCCCATCTCCTCGCCTACTTTCCAACAGGCCGGGCTCCCTTATTGCCCCAGTTCGTGCCCTCCCCACACCATCTTGTTGACTATCTGCTTTCTGGTGTGCGAGCTAATCCTCTGGCTTCCCAGCGCGGTGTTAACAGGACAAGGCGAGGACTGAAAGCCGGGGAGCAGCTGAGTGCTCCACATGACACTGATGGATTCCCGTTTCCGTGCTGTGCGGTAAGCTCGTATTTATTTATACGCCTGGACTCTGAAGCTTAGCAGTTTGACTTCTTTCACACACTGCACGAAAACTCTGCTTACTGTCTATGGTCTGTCACTGTTCATTCCTGCTCAACAGGAACCAGCTGCCGGGGTGAAGGGCAGTTGTGTTGTTGGGAGTGTAGTCACACTGATGCACACTTGCCACGATACAGAGAGCTCACCCATTTCATCTTTTCAGATCCGGCGTCAACTTGACTTTCCTTTGTTGGTTTGTTGTTTCCTAGTTTGTCGTTTTCTCTGTTGTGTTCCCTGTTTGTCGTTTCCTGTTTGGATGCTGAGCCCAAAGTAACTGTAAATGGACAGCATGTTACACAGCACGTTTCTAGCTGCAACAGCCACTCAGTGCGCTTAACAGTTTATTAACGCCTCACACACACACACACACACACAAACTCGTATGTCCAGTGGCGGTGTCATCCATGCAAGGTAACAGCCACTCATCTACCGACACCTGGTCAACGATCAGAATCAGAGACGCTTCATTTGTCGTTTCATTTCACGTGCGCACGAAACGTCCATTTCCCCCAGCGCACAGCAGTGCAACACAAAGACAAACACACACACACACAATAACTACAGGAACCCACATATCCAAACTAACACATATATCTAAACTAAACAACAACAAAAAAAATCTCTGTCCAGGAGAACGAACGCCAGCCAGGATGACTGTCGGAACCGCCGGTCTGCATGGGCTAGCAGTTAGCTTAGCCCGCCCCGCTTCCGCGTCCGGTCAGACCGCCCTCGGCGTTTCCTCTTGGGGCGCAGCTCCAGGCAGGGCCGTGGTCCCTGGGCCCACAGGACGCAGCAGACCAGGCTCCCCCAGCCGATCCAGCGCCAGCTCCCCCAGCCAGCACACGAAGACACAAACTGAGACGCAGACGTGGACAAAGACACTGCGTGGCCGGGACTGGGTGAGGCCGCTGCAAACGTGAATTTGTGCCGCCATCTCCCATGCAAGGTAACAACCAGCCCCTGCACCTCGTCAACTTTCAACTCCCACCTTTATAGTGGAGGATTGTTCAAATAGCAAAGAACCCAAACTGTGCACACATTGGAGAACGCCACTCGAGATGGTTTTGTTCCAGAATATCACGTGGTTCAGAATTTACATTACGTTACAGTCATTTAGCCGACGCTTTTATCCAAAGCGACTTACAATAAGTGCATCATTCATTTGTTAAGCGTGGTGAAACAACGGCGGGGAAGTTGTAAACTAATATAAAACCAGAACAGACCCGATCGGAAAATTCATTGTAGAATTAATTGAACTTTAAGACACACTGAGAGTAAACTGTCAGTGCACGGCAGTGTTACGAGCCTCGTCCATTTCCAGGTGCCCTGTCTTATAAGAGCAAATGCATGCAGGGACTTAGACATGCAACGCTGTCATCTTTACATTTTTACCGTCAATGTGTCAGAAGTAAATGAAGTCATTAGGCTTTTCTGTTCATAATGGCGTGAGTTTCAACAGAAATGATCGCAGCTGTAGTGTAAATAAAGGCTGAGGCGCAACTGTAAGGACAGTTTTAAGAGCTCTGCAGCACATAAGGTAAAGTAACAGGGATGACGGTCATGTGATGAACACCACGGTAGTGGTAAAGCTCCTGTAGGAACCACATGCTTGGTACAAGATGGCGAGGCTGTGTCCAGACACCTGGTTGGTTGCCCTGCTTATATTTGTCTTGTGAGTTTCTGTTGGTACTAAAAGCATTTCACTGCTCACTGTGGACCTTTGAAACAGAAGGCAATTTGTTTTGTTTTGGGGGTTTTTTTGGGGGGGGGGTTCCCCCCCTTTTTCACCCCAGTTGTATCTGGCAAATTATCCCACTTTTCCGAGCCGTCCCGGTCCCTGCTCCGCCCTCTCTGCTGATCCAGGGAGGGCTGCAGACTACCACATGTCTCCTCCCATACATGTGGAGTCACAAGCCGCTTCTTTTCACCTGACAGTGAGGAGTTTCACCAGGGGGACGTAGCGCGTGGGAGAATTACGCTATTCCTCCCGCCCCGAAGAGGCGCCCTGACCGACCAGAGGAGGCGCTTACCACCCGCAGACACGGCCCAATTGTGTCTGTAGGGACGCCCGACCAAGCCGGAGGTAATACAGGGATTCTAACCAGCGATCCCTGTGTTGGTAGGCAACGGAATAGACCGCTATGCTTTCCCCGGACGCCCCATCACTTCAATTCTCATGCTCTCCTCTTTACATGTCATTGTCATGAATAGTACTTAAATAACTACCATGACTACCAGTGAAACCATCCATCCATCCATCCATCCATCCATTATCCAAACCGCTTATCCTGATGTCAGGGATGTTGGAGCCTATCCCAGCAGTCATTGGACGGCAAGCAGGGAGACACCCTGGACAGGCTGCCAGGCCATCACAGGGCCAACACACACACATTCACACCTCGGGACAATTTAGTACAGCCGATCCATCTGACCTACATGTCTTTGGACTGTGGGAAGAAACCGGAGAAGCCGGAGGAAACCCACGCAGACACGGGGAGAACACGCAAACTCCACACAGGGGACGACCCGGGAGGCCCCCAAGGTTGGACTACCCCGGGGCTCGAACCCAGAACTTTCTTGCTGTGAGGCGACCGCGCTAACCCCTGCGCCACCGTGCCGCCTCACTGAAACCAGTCATGAAAATAATGCAAGAGGCCAGTGACGTTGCTTTTCAAAACGCCGTTTAGGGATTAAAATCTGCAACTAAAGGAGAAGCTCCTTCAAGGGCTTTTTGAAACACGACCTAATCAGACTTCACTTGATTTAGCCTGTGTTCAACGTTCAGAAATAACGAGGCAGAAAATGCGCCATTCACCTTTTATTTTGGTTTCATGGACATTAAAACGCTGACAAGGAAGAAGGAAGAAGGTGTCAAAGATCCTAGAAGGTGTCCTGCTGTTCACGAAGAGCAGAGTTGTCTAGAACAAGGTACGTGTAAGCCAGTTACAAGCTGATGCAAACACACAAATGACAGCAGAGCACTGATCATATTTAACATCAGATAGATGTGGTGTTACATAACAGGTTAAAAGTAGCATGATGGAGGAGATATCTCTGAATATATACATACTAAATCCAAACGTGGATATGATCAGAAGCACAAGGCAACATTCTCTTGCATCAATCCGATAAAGAAAAATAACTTTCCCTTCCTTTGTAACCTCCATAACATGCAGTCGCCGTCGAGGAACAAATCGGTACTCAGAACATATTCGGTGTAAATGTGTACCGGTATTTTACTGGAACATCTCAGAGGCTGTTTTTCCTTTACTCCTCCTTCTGAACTATCGAGCAGGACGACTTCTGTCCTACCCAGAAACCCGGCATCATTTTCTGCTTGAAGGGGCTCTTAACCTGCTGCAGGAGTCGGGCCTCCTTCCTCCCTGCGCCCCCCTCTCCTTTCCCCTCCGCTTCAGCAACAACGTAGAAGTTCATGACGCCGGCGGGCTGGTCCAGGTACACGCCGATGGTGGAGCAATGGGCAACGTGGCGGATCTCGGTGCTGACACCGTTGAACCAGGCCTGGTAGTGGGAGCCGCCCCAGCCGAGACCCCAGGACTCCTCGTTCTCCCCCAGGCCGCAGGGTCCGTCGCTTCCCCTCCTGCCTGCTCCTTCGTAGGCTGCTCCCACCACCACCCAGCCCGAATACTCCACCTCCCAGTAGGCTCGGAAGCCCAGGATGCCCTCCTTACAAAGAACCTGGAGGTAGAAGAGAATGAACCAACCATTGCAAAGGCTGTGTGTGTGTGTGTGTGAATATGCCCCTAGGAAAATGAATGATAGCAAAAAGATACAAATTAATATGGTATTTTGTGCGATTTCTTTCATCCCATTACTATTATCCCATTACTGTTTTTTAAAAAAAAATCTTTATATGGGAAAGGCACATAAATATAGCAGAACAAAGACATCAACAAATAATTATTTCCCTTTCCATTTTTTGTATAAAGCGTGCATCCTCAGGATCAGGGCAGAAGAGTTCGAGTGTGTGTTCGTCATCCTTTGTTCCAGTTCCTGATTTGCAACACGGAGTGAATTAGATTTCCCCAAGAATGTTACTAGAACCTAACCAAACTATTCACATTACACTCAGTAGGATATACAATAACAGCACAAGTGCCTATAGGAAATAGCCTTCAGAGATACTCTTAGGCACCATTTGCACACACAATTATAATCCACAACAACAAAAAGAACTATTTACAGGAACCAAAGGGGGGCTACCCACTGCCGCTGTCATTGAAATAGTAAGAGTAATCAAAAATGTATTCAAACAAAAAGGTTACAAAACCACAAAGCCAGTGAGATCATGTAAAATCTGCTCTCGTTGGGGCTATACATTTTATCCAATTGCTCCAAATTGGATAAAATGTATCCTGTTGTGTTCTTAGGAGATAGGTCAGTTTCTCCATTCTAGACATTTCTAAAATAATTCCAATCCAATCATCGTATGTGGGTAAAATCGGGCGTAACCATCTCCTAGATTATCCCATTACTGTTCAAGTACTATTATATTTCTGTAGTTTAGAAAGTCTTCCTATAGTATCAGTATAGATATGGTGTATAGATATGGTGTAATACTATAGCGTCTGTGTGGTAATTTGATGGGAATAAATGGGATATACTGTAGTGATGTTCTCTGCTTTTAATATAATCCACATAAATATAAATGCTAAAAATAAGTAAAGCATTTCCTGTGGTTTCTTTCATCACATTACAACACAAATACTGTGCCATTTCTGTCGCACAGAAAGGGTTCCTCGAGTGTTCCCATAGTGTTCCCATAGCAGTGCTCCAGTACATGACTACAGTGTTTTTATATTAAAGTGATGGGGGGGGGACCCGGGGGGGGACCCACAGGAAATACCCCACAGGAAATACCGCAGCAATTTTCTGTGGGGTTAGTCGCCTCAGAACCGTTATCGCTGCTGCCTAAAGGGGAACGTACCTGTGGCGTGTGCTCGTATCTCTCCGGTCTGTCTAAAACGGGGCACGTCACGTCATCGGTCATGCGCGCCACCTTGGCTCCGCCCTCCGTGATCCACAGCGTCTTATTGGCTGTCTTGTCATCCAAGGATAGGTTGATCCAGTCTAACGGGCATGGAGGGAAAGAAAGACCCGGCACAAGGGGAGCGTTTCATTCTGCTCCGCTCTTACCAAACCATACAGAAACGGACGTTTAAAGACATTAAACTTGCTCACTTTTGACCTTATTAACGTAACAGTTTCGCCATTACGTACAGCTCTAGCTAGCCTTACGCTTTGTTTGTGTCACACTCTAAAAGTTCCCCGGACAACACAAACTAGTAAAATAAATAGTGTAACGTGCATGGATAAGATGACACGCTGGCCGCTGGCTGGCGGGTCTGACCCTTTAGTCTAGCGGTTAGCGATGCCTTCTGCGGTGCGGGCGATACGGGTTCGCGTCCCGGCCGCGGCAGTTCCTGTGGTTGCGTTGTCCCCCGAATTCGCTACATTGGTGTCAGAAGGCCATCGGAAGCGTAGGCGCCCTGAGGCGTGAAGGACCTGGTATGCTTAAGCGCGGGGACGCGTTTCCCGAAGGAGGGGGGGTAGTGTAACGAACATGGATAATAAGACATGCTGGCCACTGGTTCTGACCCTTTAGCCGAGCGGTTAGCGATGTCTTCTTATCCATGCACGTTACACTACTCCCCCTCCTTCGGGAAGCGCTTAAGCGTATCAGCTCCTTCACGCCTCAGGGCGCATGCGCTTCCGATCGCTCCATCCCACTTCTGACACCAATGTAGCGAATTCGGGGAACAACGCAACCACAGGAACTGCCGCGGCCGGGAAGCGAACCCGTATCGCCCGCACCGCGGGAGACATCGCTAACCGCTCGACTAGAGGGTCAGACCCGCCAGCCAGCGGCCAGCGTGTCTTCTTATCCGTGCACGGTACAATATCTTATCGTTACGGAAAGCGTTCTACGAAGCCGTATTAGGGTGATAGGGGGCGCAAAACCACCCCCAGTCCCCCCCCTCACTATGTCCCTAATACGGCTCCCTACATTTCAGTTTCCAGACCAGGACTGGAAGGATGGCTGAGGCTTGTCGGTGAGGCAGTGCGCAGGTTTTACTTTTCTTACGTTTGAGAAGATCGGCTCTGCACACGGGCTCGGCGACGTCGGGCTCGTAGACCGGGATCTTTTCTGGGTGGTGAGAAAAGGGACACGTCTTTAAATAGGACACACGAAAATGTTAATGACAAGCTAACACCCCCCCCACACACTGCAGCCTTAAGCTTTTAATGGCCTATAAACAAGCATTAGCAGAGGCCGTTTCCTGATGGCAATTACAGCCCGTTGAGAGGGAAGCCCCAGTGGGAAATGTGGACCGGTTATTACTGTGCTCTTCACGAGAGAGTCTTTTGGATATCTCACCTGCAGGAGCGGCCACGACTTTAGACTTGGATCCTGTGAAAAAAAGACACACGTGTGACTACACAACGTCCCTCCACAATCCTCAGACGCCCCGCATTTAGATTCGATGCGAGGAAGAGCGAGTTATGTATGGAGATAAATCCAGGCCAAATTGTGATAACTTGAAAAATAACATTGTGTAAACTACTAATCAGACACGTTAGTCCCTAGCTAATGGGTCTGACCCTTTAGTCGAGCGGTTAGTGATGTCGTTTTGTGGTGCAGTACACCCCGTAGCGAATCCCGCACTGGGCAAGAAAATAACCGGTTACATTGGTGGCAGCGGAAGTGTGCAGATCCTCAGGAGTCTCTTCGGAGCGCGGGAAGAACAAAGCGCGAGGTGCGCTTCCGGGGAGGGTGACGACTGTAAACTACTAATAAGACACGTTAGCTCCTAATTAACTCATCTGACTCTTTAGCCGAGCGGTTAGTGACGTCGCCTTGTGGTGCAGTAATACCCCGTATCGAATCCCGCACCGGGTAAGTACATAACGGATTACAGATCTTCTTTTTTTTTAGTTTCGAATCTAATTTTTCGGTTTCAGAACTTTTCCCGCCACTTTCACATCTTTCTTTTTTTCCCCCGGTTTTTTCGGTGGCTTTAAAAAAGAAGGATCTCATGAGAGATCATTTGTCCTACTGATTCATCTATTTTCTGGGCTTAGTTCACTTGTCGCCACATTCTCCAGTTTCCTTTCTCAAACGCCTCTTGTGTTTAGTAGGCAGCCACTCGTTGCTACTTTGTTCCTAGTGTAAACTACTACTAAGACACGTTAGCCCCTAGTTAACGGGTCTGACCCTTTAGCCGAGCGGTTAGTGTGGTCGCCTGGTGGTATCGAATCCCGCACCGGGCAAGAAAATAGCCGGTTATTTAAAAAAACGGTGTTTTCCTTGAGCTTGTGTTGTCTTGATTTAGCTGTGTGTAATTTTATTATTTCTTTAATCTGTATTTCTCCTTGAGGATCTGGGAATGTCGGGAGGGGGTGGGGGGGGGGGAGGGGAGGCGTTTATTGTGTTAAGTTAATATGCTGAAATTCTAAATGCAATTAAAACATTTTTTTTAAAGAGTTGACGAAAATCAACACCAAACAAGCATTTGTTGGCTAAGGAGTGTTAGATTGCAAAATAGTGTAACGTGCATGGATTAGTAGACACGCTGGCTGCTGGCTGGCAGGTCTGACCCTTTAGTCGAGCGGTTAGCGATGTCTCCTGCGGTGCGGGCGATACGGGTTCGCTTCCCAGCCGCGGCAGTTTCTGTGGTTGCGTTGTCCCCCCGAATTCGCTACATCAAAATAACAGTCCAAAGACCCCCTGTATCTTAAAAGCGGGCTTTTCCTAGAGAGATCTGAAGACTTTAAAGCTTCTGCGGTTTGACCAAGATGTCAGTCTCACAGCGAACATGATCAGTTTTATTTGTTCTTTTTCTGCTCTCTTGTGTATTGAGTACTCTTATTGAGTACTTTCTCAAAGGGATCTACAGTAGGCTGTTTTCACTTTATGGATCACAATGTGAATTTACACATGCCGAGAATTTGCCATGGCGGGTTGCTCGACATTAAGATGCCAAAGCATGAATGTTTAGAGTCAGATAAGACAGAACATTCAACATAATCTATATAAAAAAACGGTTCCTAAAGTCTGTCAAGTATTAAAAGATCTAATTTGCAATAGATTAAGGACTCGTGGCATGATAGGTATCTTTCCGTACACGCCGCAGGAGCAGTAAAGACGGTCCTATGTGTCGTGCACTTTACTGTAGTACAGTATCCACGTGTCTTACCTCGTCTGTGGGCGGTGGGCAGGATCCTGGCTGCAGGAGCTCTGGTTGGCATCGTGATGTCGGTGGCTGGATGTTGGGTTTTTTTTCTTGTCCGGAGCTCCGCTCAGCTTGGGTGTACGCCTGTAACTGTGTGTTCCGGCGCTATGGGTAGGGGGTATTAAAGCTTTTGGGGGAGCGCCACGGAGGCCCCTGTCAAATAAACTTTTGGTCAGGTATGTAACGATAATGAGCTCATGTGGTAGGCGGGCCCGCTGGAAACCTGCCAAGCCGGGGCACGCATGTCAGCAGCAACACAGGAACCCGACCCACTGACCCATATGCATGTGAGAAAGTGGCGAATTAAGAGCGCAATTCTACTGTCATCTCTTTGTAATCAAAGACACATGGTGGAAACGAATGCCTCCCTGGGAACTGAGTAATGCTTTACGTATCCAGGGTAATTATGTAAGGCAAGAAGCGCAGATGCCCCCCTGGGGCCGTGCGGTAAGACGTAAAGGAATGTTACGCTCATGGGGACTTCAGCTCGTTGTGATGGGGAGACAATGTAACCAAGGATGCATTGAGTCAATGGAGATTCATTTGACTGGAGATTTGATTATTGGTCATTATTGATTATCGGTGTGTTAAAAGAAGTTATGCATATTGTTTATTAGACAAAATGAGATAAAGGTCCGACCCTGGGAAAGTAGACTGAGACAGCAGACTCTTATCTGAGATGTAGTATGACTCTGGTTGTTGGTCCCTTTTGCATGTGGATACTAACAGTGGGTGTTCCACTTTCAAAGCCATTTCTACGTAGCATGATTTAAAAGACTATTACCAAACAGTGGAAAATAGGTTTGGCCGAGAGAGGTTATTCACTTTAAAATGTAACGGTTTTACTCTTCAAAACAAGGTGAAAATATTATCTTTCTGTGACTGTAATAAAAGGCCAAAGAATTAACGAAGTGGGCCAAATTAGAAAGCCCACAAGCATAGGTCTAAAAATGTGTTTTAAGAAGTGACTCGTTAAGTGGTGCTGAACAAGGTTGCTGAAGTTCTTCTGATTCCAAGACGCTGGTTGCTGCTGGGCCCTAAAAGCCTGACCTTGATGCTAACGTACACCACAGCTACTGAGCAGGATCATATCTCCATCCTTTGTTGTGACAGCTCTGATCCCCAAGAGCCAGGATGCCTCTTGTTTTATGGACATGGGAGAGGAATTGAATTAAAGCAACCAGGACAAGTATGCATGCCTCTCAGTTATGCCCATTCTATCATCTTTACTATCTCATATACAATATAACCCCCCCCCCACGTACACACACACACACACATACCCCGCTGCATAGGACTGTGCCACACAAACACACACATGCACACACTACATGACAGTTACCACCTCCATCACTTAACAGACTGATCTATCTGCTGCTACTATTATCAGTATTTTGCATAACTGTACATGCACATTGCACATATGGTATGTTGTATGTATGTACGCATGCAGTTGGTAGTAGTTCATAGTCTTCTCATTTGTACATACACGTACGAGCAGTTTGGGTTTTATTATTTAAGTTTCCCTCATCTGAGTCTTTAATTTTAAGTACTCTTCCTGATCCTACTTGCGGCTGCAACAACCAACTGACAATATGAAATGGCATTCAAAGCGTATCCCGCTTCCGTAATGTTATGCATTTCCAAGTAAAATAGGATATTAGGGTGGGACAAAACGTAGGGAGGCTTGTGATTTGATTGGATTATTCAAAAAAAAATTTGTTGCAATGTTGCTCACCCGCCTACTCAGATTTGGTGATGCAGTCACAAACACTTGGCTGTATTAGAAGAAGTTAAACTGATTAAATTTAGATTTTTTGTGATTATTTCTGGCAGACATTGTTGAATAGGTGCATAATATTACTGGGTGAAAGCTAACAAGGTAAAGAGAAGGCCATTTTCATTTAACATTGTCTCAGTTTTTGTACTTAATAAAATGCTATCTTATCTGTCTATAGATATATCCTCATAGATGTGTCTGGGATGACCCAACATTCCCTGAGAGAGGAGTACTGGTGGGTGCACGAGGCAGGCCTCAAGGAGAGGTATGGCATGGTGCTGGCCCTGTAAACACCGCACACATATCACAAACATATACACGTCCACGGCAGATATAGCATCACAGTGAAAGGTTTTATGACCAGAGAGGTGCTCTTTCCTTCAGCTCAGAGGCATTTGTAATGGTAAATACAGAGCTAATGCAGGTCAGACCCTGAGCTTAAGACCAAAGAGCCTCCAGTTGAGCGACTTTCACAGACACAAGCGTTAAGCTTGTCAGATGTACTGTACCAAGCAGAGGCATTTCTGACTGTCCACATTCACGCACCTCTGTGTTCTATGTAATTTTAATTCAGGTCTTGATTGATTGATTGACTTAACTGAAGCCTAAACTTAGCTTGTTGGTGTTTTTAATCATCTATGTACTGTCAACAATAAATGAAACTTAACTGCTTTTTACCTATCTTGGCATGAGTGTTACTGAAGTACAAGCTGCTTTATCTGCTGCAAAAGCAGCTGTAATTACACGGATCTTACACTCCCTGTTATTACAGCTTTTGAGATGATCTCTCTTGACTCTTGATAGCTCGTGTCAGCTTCTAAACCACTAATTGTCTACTTGAATCTCTACCGGCAAAACTGTTTAAAGACCTCTTGCCTTTTCTGGGACCTACAATGCTAGACATTGTTAATTTAGAAGAAAAGATGAAAGCCACTTTATTTTGCTATTGTACAGGTTACAATGACATATGTTCTCTGCATTTAATCCATCCTATTGTATAGGAGCAGTGGGCAGCTGCAGCACTCGGAGACAAACTCCAGTTCTTCTTTCCATTGCCTTGGTCAGGGGCACAGACAGGAAAATTAACCCTAACATGCATGTCTTTTTGATGGTGGGAGGAAACCGGAGCACCCGGGGAAATTCACGCAGACACAGGGAGAACATGCAAACGCCACACAGAAAGGACCTGGGACAGCCTGGGGTTCGAACCCAGGACCTTCTTGCTGTAAGGGAACAGTGCTAACCACTGGGCCCCCATGCCGACAGACGTGGCCAAACCTCTACTTAAGAAACCGCACCTTGATCCAGGGTCTCTTAATAACTATCTACCAGTCTCTAATCTTCCATTCTTTTCTAAAGTACTAGAGAGAATTGTGTATCAACAACTTTTAATCCAAAGAAAACTATCTATGAACCTTTTCAATCAGCTTTGAAGGCCTGTCACGCCACTGAAACTGCTCTAACCTGAGTGGCAAATGATCTTACACTTGCTATGGACTCTGATTCCACCTCTCTCCTTCTATTACTGGATCTCAGTGCAGCCTTTGACACCACTGATCACTGTATACTATCAGACAGAATAAATTGTTATTTTGGTGTCTCTGGCCTAGCTCTCTCTTGGCTTAATTCCTACTTACCTGGAAGAACACGGTGTGTCTTCTACAATAATATTACATTGAAATTCTCTGATGTTAAATATGGCATACCCCAGGGCTCGGTTCTTGGCCCTCTACTTTTCTCTCTTTATATTTCCCCTCTTGGCCAAATTATACGTAGTTATGGAATAAATGTCCATTGCTATGCGGATGATACTCAGCTGTATGTGCATGTAAGAGCTGATGATCATACTCAAATTGCTAATTTAGAAGCCTGCTTGGCAGCTGTGAAAAATTGGATGTACTAAATTTCCTGCTTTTAAATTTGGGTAAAACTTGGATGCTGGTTGTTGCCCCTGCTAGACACAGACACCAATTTGATCAAGTAACACTAACAATCAACGACTCCGATTTCACAAAGTGTGGCAGCCAAAAATCTTGGTGTTACATTTGATCCCAGCCTTTCCTTCGATAAGCACATTAAAGAAATCCCTAAGGCTGCCTTTTTTCACTTATGTAACTGTGCTATCCTGAGACTTTATAGTATTACTTACCTAGAGGGAACTGTAGGCTCCAGGTGTTTTACTTGTCCAGGTAGTCTATACAAAGAAGAAGAAGATGGATGTGTCTGTTCTCTCTCATCAAACTGTAGGTTTGTGCACCCACCACACTGAGCAATATGGATTTCTTCTTATCTTCATTATCAATGTCATTTGTAGTAAGGAAATGTTCCATAATTACACAGTATTCCTCCCATGCCTGCACTTCTTAATCAAATAGTGGCAGCATTCCAACTGTTGCCATCTCACCTGCATGTTTCTTCCCCCTTTCACCAAGTCTTTTTTCCTGCTGGAGTCTCCAACAATCAATCAATCAATCCATCAGTGCACATTGGCCAGGTTGCCAGTTATCTCCAGATTGTCATCGTTGCCAATATAACATAGTGAATAAAAAACATCAGTGAGGACTCAGAACTCCAGAAGTAGTTTTTCTTTAGCTTTACTTGACTTTGGCAGCTTCAACAAACAAAATGAGAGAGAACAGACACACCCATCTTCTTCTTCTTTGTATAGGCTACCTGGACAGGTAAAACTCCTGAAGGCTAGAGTTCCCTCTAGGTAAGTAATACCATAAAGTCTCAGGATAGTCCATACCCCCTCACTCTACCACAGGCTTGTCCCCAATAGAGACACTGATGTCCCGGAGGCCTAGGTCTGCCTTTGACCTGTTAGTCCAAGACTTGAAATCCAAGATAGAAAAGAAACAGTGGACACATAAAGTTAATCATGACACAAATACTAAGTTCAGAGGTTTTGCACCTGGTAATCAAGTTTTTACTAAAAACTATGGCTACAGTCCCAAATGGATGCCTGCAACCATTTAGAGCTGCACAGGTCCACTGTCATACACAGTTCTCATTGGGAATAGACAGATTCTGAAGAGACACGTTGATCAGATCAGTAGGCGGGAGCTCAGCGAGATTTCTGAACTAGATCTCAGTATATCCAAGGATGTGGGTTTCCCATCCCCTGTGGAGCCAGAACAAGTGCAGTCCCCTGAGGTCAGTGTCTCTGACTCTCCAACAACCCCTGTGGATGGCTTTGAGAGTGGCCCACATAAGCTGGAGAGTGAGTCCCCACCTGTATTACAGGAAACACAACCCCTGAGGCGCTCTACCAGAGACAGAAGCCCACCTGACTACCATAGGCCCTAACCTTTGGGGTCAAGATGATGAGAAACCTGCTAAGTCCCACAAAGCCTGGGGATAGGACCTTTGCACAGTTGGTAACTTTATTGAAAAAACACTTTAACCCCAAACCAAGTGAAATTGTCCAGAGATTTAACTTTGACTCCCGTATAAGAAAGCCCACTGAATCTGTTGCTCACTATGTTGCTGAATTAAGGAAACTAGCACAAGATTGTAATTATTGAGAGACACTGGCTCAAATGTTATGAGACAGGCTGGTATGTGGAATAAATGATGACCGAATCCAGAGAAGATTATTGTCTGATACTAACCTCACATTTGACAGTGCCCTGACTCTAGCCCAATTCAAGGAGTCAGCAAATGAAAATGTACAGGACTTACAGACAAAAGCAGGAGCTATGTCATGTAATGCAGTGAGGAGTTGTGGGTCGGAGAGCACTGGACAGAAGAGAGAGAGAGCCGTCCAAGTGCTGGTGATGGTAATAAAGACTGTTACCGCTGCAAAGGGAAACATGCACCCACTGACTGTCATTTCAAAAAGTACAAAATGTCATGCATGTGGAATGACTGGACACATAGCCAGAGCATGTCGCAATGAGAAAAGGGCAAATGCTGAAAAGAGGACTGACAGATGACCCCAAGAGAGACGCTTCACACAGGAGGAGCGCAGTGCACACTGTCATTCTCACAGAGTCACCGAAGGAAGTGATCCCTCTGATGAGGACCAAAAGCATTTTCATCATACAGTGTCTGAGGTGAAGATGAAGATGAGAGGGAGCCGCCCTATAAAGTGTGCGTGGGTGTAAATGGAGAACCAGTGACATTTGAGAATGATACTGGGTGCTGTTTCACCAAACTAAATTAAAGTACAAAGAAAAATTCAAAAATGTTCCTAAATTAAAAAGAAATACGCCTGGATTTGAGAACATATACAAGAGGAAAGATATCTGTGCTGGGGAAGACCTACGTGAAAGTGAAATTCCACCAGCAAGAACAGACACCCCCATAACCCAGCGACTGAGGATGCACAAGCCAGTGCACTGTTAGTGCCGGTCTCAAGCCCGGATAGGTGGTAAGGGTTGCATCAGGAAGGGCATCTGGCGGGAAATCTTTGCCAAATCACATCAAAAGCTGCTCGAGGAAAGGAAAGGCCTTTCCTCGAGCAGCTTTCCCTACAGCTGATCATCGCTTACGGCATTAAACAGGCTTGTACTGTCTCATGAAGAATTTATTTATTTGTCGAGCACTTTGCCTACTGTTGAGTGTTTCTTTTAACAAAGTTATATTATTATATATAATGTTGTTACACTAATTAACATTACTCGTGTTAAATTGATCTCTGTGTTCTATTCTAATTACGAGGAACATTACTCATTAACATGAATTAATTAACTAATTATTATTATATATAATATATATTATTATATATACTATTATTAATTCATTGGTTACTTAATTAATTAACATTACTCATGTTAAATTGACCTCTCTGTGTTCTATTCTAATTACGAGGAACATTACTCATCAACATGAATTAATCAACTAATTATTATTATATATAATATATATTATTATATATACTATTATTAATTCATTGGTTACTTAATTAATTAACATTACTCATGTTAAATTGATCTTTGTGTTCTATTCTAATTACGAGGAACATTACTCATTAACATGAATTAATCAACTAATTATTATTATATATAATATATATTATTATATATACTATTATTAATTCATTGGTTACTTAATTAATTAACATTACTCATGTTAAATTGATCTCTCTGTGTTCTATTCTAATTACGAGGAACATTACTCATTAACATGAATTAATCAACTAATTATTATTATATATAATATATATTATTATATATACTATTATTAATTCATTGGTTACTTAATTAATTAACATTACTCATGTTAAATTGACCTCTCTGTGTTCTATTCTAATTACGAGGAACATTACTCATCAACATGAATTAATCAACTAATTATTATTATATATAATATATATTATTATATATATTATTATTAATTCATTGGTTACTTAATTAATTAACATTACTCATGTTAAATTGATCTTTGTGTTCTATTCTAATTACGAGGAACATTACTCATCAACATGAATTAATCAACTAATTATTATTATATATAATATATATTATTATATATACTATTATTAATTCATTGGTTACTTAATAAATTAACATTACTCATGTTAAATTGATCTCTGTGTTCTATTCTAATTACGAGGAACATTACTCATTAACATGAATTAATCAACTAATTATTATTATATATAATATATATTATTATATATACTATTATTAATTCATTGGTTACTTAATTAATTAACATTACTCATGTTAAATTGACCTCTCTGTGTTCTATTCTAATTACGAGGAACATTACTCATCAACATGAATTAATCAACTAATTATTATTATATATAATATATATTATTATATATATTATTATTAATTCATTGGTTACTTAATTAATTAACATTACTCATGTTAAATTGATCTTTGTGTTCTATTCTAATTACGAGGAACATTACTCATCAACATGAATTAATCAACTAATTATTATTATATATAATATATATTATTATATATACTATTATTAATTCATTGGTTACTTAATAAATTAACATTACTCATGTTAAATTGATCTCTGTGTTCTATTCTAATTACGAGGAACATTACTCATTAACATGAATTAATCAACTAATTAATATTATATATAATATATATTATTATATATACTATTATTAATTCATTGGTTACTTAATTAATTAACATTACTCATGTTAAATTGACCTCTCTGTGTTCTATTCTAATTGCGAGGAACATTACTCATTAACATGAATTAATCAACTAATTATTATTATATATAATATATATTATTATATATACTATTATTAATTCATTGGTTACTTAATTAATTAACATTACTCATGTTAAATTGATCTCTGTGTTCTATTCTAATTACGAGGGACATTACTCATTAACATGAATTAATCAACTAATTATTATTATATATAATATATATTATTATATATACTATTATTAATTCATTGGTTACTTAATTAATTAACATTACTCATGTTAAATTGACCTCTCTGTGTTCTATTCTAATTATGAGGAACATTACTCGGATTGTTTTGTGTGCTGTGTGTGTGTGTGTCTGTGTGCGTGAGAAAGCGCGTTCACGCCATGTTTGTGTGCGTGTGCGTATTCGCGTGCGTGTCTTGAGTGTGTGCGTGTATGTGTGTGTGTGTGTGTGTGTGTGTTTGCTTGTGTGTATATGCACGCACACACATGTCAACTTAATCATCCTCTGTCTCTGGAGATATTATGCAACACGGGGATGGGTGGGTGGGTGCGTGGGGCAGCGGGGGGGGGGGGTTCAGAGGTTTGCCCAGAAGACATCCCAGCCGACACCCGTCCTTTTAAAGGAAAAACACACTGACACAGCTCTTGTTACAAGTGACCTGCCTCCTCCTCCTCCTCTCATCACCTTCCTCTTGTCTCATGCACATCTCCGGTCCGCTGGCCCTCATCACCTCCCCTCTGTCCGATATCAAAGGTATATAAGGGCCGCAGGAAGCAGCCACGCCGGCAAGTCCTCCGAGGAAGGAACGAAGGGGAGCAGAGAGTTTGGAGTCAAACCAGGGAAGGGAGATTCGTCTTCGCAACGGCAACTCGAACCAACAAGATGCCCACCACCACCAGGACCGTGTCCGATACCCGGAGGCCAAGTAAGGCTGAACTGTGTGACTTTCCTTTCAGAAAAACTGTGTTGTACTAAGTGTGAGATCTAATTTGCTTTTGACCAGGTAGACCACACCTTGTTGAACAAGTCCTCCAGGTCAACTAGATCTTCAGACTAGATCTTCAGACTATCTCGTGGCTCACCTGCATTAGTTTCCAGTGAAAAAGCAGTGCTCTATTAGTGCAAGGCTGGAAATGGTTCCTCTGTTAGCCTGCCGTAGTAAGCCCAGGCTGTAGCTGTAGGGCACAGCGAGGCCGCTGCTTTGCATAGCGGATGATCCGTGGTGAAAGGGGGACTGGACTTCAGTACTTGTCTTGGTAATGGCCATGGCACAGCACCGACACCTATGCACGTCTTTCTGCCGGGGCGTCGCGTATTCATTTACCAACTGGCAGCAGCGTCTCATGAGATGTCCCAGTCGCCTGGTTGGACAGAGAGTTTGACTCAAGTTCGGTTTTAACACTAGAACGACCAAGCCGGTCCTTTTGGCCGTTTTGGGTTTTCAAAGTTTCATAACTTTGGTTTTATCTTGACAGAACATAAGAGTTTAAAAACCAACCATGGGCGGTCATTTTGACCCTTTGACCACCCCCTGGTTGTTCTAGTAGTTTGTTTGTTTTTTTTAGGTTCCGGTCGTTGTTTGGGACTGTTTCTTGACAGAATGTAGAGTTCAAAAACCGGCCGTCACTTTGACCGCCCATGGTCGTGTTGGGTAGGAGTGGAATCCCGCTCGTTCTCGTGTTAAAACACGTGCTGTTGTGTAGAGGTGTAGTATCTCCCAACAGAAACTGTTACTACTGGCCAGCAGCGTGCTCCCCAGTTGAAGAAGATCAACTTCCTAACTTGGCGTGTTTTACGGTTTCAGCCCAAAATTCGACTCCTCCAATTACAGCTTTTTTATTTTTCTATTCCAGATATTCAGTCTATACGCAGTTCATTGATATCGGTACGCCATCTTGCTGCCCATGAAGTAATCAGGATTCCTGTATTGGTACCATCTCGGGCGAAAGTTGAAACAGAGCCACATTTGATTATTGAAAAACAGTGTTGAAGTTGTTAAACTGTTAATTTTGGTGTCAGCCGTTTCTTAACAGACATGCTAACATGCATTAATTTCTCAGTTGGGTATTTATCTTGGCAGACTGTAGAGTTTAGAAACTGCCTGTGGTCGTTCTAGCAGTTTTTAAGTTCCGGTCGTTGTTCTGAACTGTTCCAATGGTTATTTACAGTTCTTTATTTACATTTCACGTTTTATAGGCCTTGTTACCCTTGTTAGATCAGCAATATGTGTTTTCCGTTGTGTTTCTCAGGGCATATTTTCACTTTGCTATTCAAGTTCGACCGTGTCTCTCTGAAGATTAAATTGTTTAAAAATAGTATTATAGTGGCTAACATGTTCATTTCGGTGTCAGTACTAACATATGTAATGCGTCAATATCTCAATTGTGAATTTGTCTCGACAGAATATGGAGTTTAAAAACCGGCGGTCATTTTGACCGCCCACGGTCGTTTTAGGTAGGAGTGAAATCCCGGTCGTAACAGTAGATGCCAACCTTAATGGAATAGAGATAATTAATGTGTGGTCAGGCTTCACTAGTAGGTCCGGTTCGGACAGTTGGAGCAGCTTGGTGCAGCCCATCTCAGATGTTTGGCGTGGTGGCCGGTTGTAGTGCGGCTGGACAAAGCCATTATTTTCATCGCCCCGTGCTATATCCAGACAGTGGGTTTAACATTCCCGCATGATGGATTACCTCCAGAAAACCAGTCAACAGACAGAGAAATACCAGGTCGTTTGGAAAGGACACTTGGATACCGACGCGCTCGCAGGCCGTTTTACGTCACCTCAACGTCACGGCTAAGGTCACAGACGAGGAACGCCCGTCTTCCTGCTGCTTAGACAGGAAATGTTGATGTTCACCATCCCCCCCCCCCCCAAAATCTTCCAATCCACTCTTTTCTTTGACTTCCACGTCACTTCTGTGTATAAATCAGTGTCCTCGTTAAATAGAATCACAGTCAGACGGCGCGAGCCAAGTTGTGCTTTGCTACTGCTCCCAGGGGATTTGCATGGGCCAGAAACATATTAATCATTCATTTTAGAGAGGGGGCGCTGCCATTTGAGCCGCGGGGTTTAGGATTTAGGCTGGCAGACGCTGCCATAGTTGTGCAATGGAGGATTAACTGTCTTCGAAGGTTCCGCGCAGTCCTTTCCAGAAGCCTCAGGGACAGGCACCACGTGGTGCCGGAGTATCGATTACAAAACCTGCTCGTCAACATTTGAATCTCACGGGGATTTGCGTCCTCGCGCTAAGAAAGGGGCGCACACGCTAGACAACAGCGGTCGCCGTCCCTCGTCCGGCGCTCGGCTCAGACGAGGGGAAAACTCCACGGGAAACGATGAAATGGGATAAGTCTCAGGAGGAGCATCGGAGGAGAATCAGCATCAGGAGGCCTCTTCCAGGACGGATAGGCACCAGTAGATGCCGAGTAGACAGCAGACAATGTGGTATAGACAGACATATAGAACCCCCCCCCCACTCCCAAGCACTCAACTAAAGCAAACAGCACATCAGCAAAATACAACTTTCCCAACGACAAACATGAGGACAGTTAAAGCCACGTTTGATACTAAAAAGTCCCAGCCGAGTCCTTCCACTCCATGTCGAGAAATCAAAATGGAAGAACAGCGACGTTGCACAGAGGCTCTGGTTTAGGGGGGCCCCCCCTGACCGCTTGGGATCCTGGGCCCCTGGGCTTGTGCCCTGTAGGCCCGTTCGGTAATCCGTCCACGGGCATCAGAGAGAACTAAAGCAATGAGAACGCTCGATGTCTTCCCTCCCAAAGATGGAGGGAGCATCACGATAATCTGTTGACAACATTATGACGTCATGTCTGAAGAACTGCAGTTCTTGTCATTGTGTATTACATGTTGAAAAAAGGTCATCCCCCCTCGTTAAGGACGGGGGGGGGGGGGCGAAGATTTTCGGTCAAACTTTCACCCGGGTTGGATTAAGTGAAATGTAACGACCCCGGAGAAGGTAGAGGTCTACATTATTGCCCTGGTGGCTAACCAGCCACCCTTGCTTAGTCGTTGCTGAGTGTTTTTGCACAAAGTGTTTCAGAAGTATTGAATCAACAGATTACTGATCTAAAGCATCCTTTTCATAACAGCGTTTTACTTTCACCGCCACTGTTGTTTTCCACAGGCGACGTAACCCTAACTTCCAAGCCAAGGTGAGGCGCACAAGGCGAAACCCGTCTTTCAGCGGGAACTGCCCCAACCGCCCTGGTCAGAGGATAGCCACCTCGTTAGGGCGCAGCCCGATCCGACCCCTGAAACAGATCCGCCCCATTAACACTGCAGGAAAACCTCGCTTGATGTAGGGACCCCTCTTAACTAATCTGGCCCGTGAAAGTAGATCCCCCCCTCCTCTTTCCTCATTCGATAACACATACCAGGTTTGATGCGTCTATTAGTGGGCGCGCTGGCCCGGTGTGACCGCGGGGGCCCGAAGCTGTGGAATGGGAGGCGTCTCGGTAATTCCAGCCCCCTGGCACGAACCAGGCCGCAGCACAGGAAGCACGTCGCGGCCGGAGCGAGGACCCGACGGAGGCAGATGGTTTTCTAAGTATAAGCCCCTCTGAGTGATGGCTCGCTTCATGACAAGTTGAGACACACCTGCCGTGCAGAGGACAGTATTGATGATTAATCTGAGAAATCAGAGCTGATGGATGCCCTTCTCCTGACCACTTCTCTCTCTTCCCCCCCCCCCCCCCGTGTGCTCCTGTCTCCTGCAGGCAAACAAGGAAAGGGTGAAAACACGCCAGCAGGTGAGGCAGCCCCACCTCTCGGGGTCGGTTTTTCTGTCATTTACGTTCACGTTAGAAAAACACACGCCGTCCTCTCTCCTGTGGACACGATGGTTGCTTGACGCTGCTTTCTCCGTTTGCCCCTCAGAGAAAATCCCGGCCTACGACCCGGACCTGCCCGAGCCCACCTGCAGAGCTGATCTCGTTGAACGTATGAACTCCCCCCCTGCTACCCTCCCTCACTACAGTCCTGAATATCCAACTGTAAATGAAACTAACAAAAGCTGACCTGTGGCCTTTTCCACGCGGGTTTGTTGCTGCAGTCACACTTGCGCTCGTGCACGCGTGGAGTATGTTGGAGAAAGTTGCTACCTCCGGAGACGCTCGGGAAAACGTCATTTTTAATATTTTGCATGCTGCAGCACTACCAAATACAAGGCTCTGGTGTTTACATCCTGATTTAAGTGCGTCGTCTTGGAGAGGAGTGTGATTTTAGTGTTTTCGCTGTAGCAGAGGGACCGACCCACTTTGTTCGGTAGCGCAACTAGGGGCCAAATACTCCGCAGTTAATCACTACACTACATCACAATACGTACGTGTCAGAGGACACGTTTTTGCGAGACCGAAATACGTGTATATGGACACGTATTAGTTGCCACTGGGGCCGCAATCCCGTCTTCTGGCCACTGGGGGCGCAAGAAAAAGGGCGGACAGCGTCATGGCGGCAGCAGTCCTGCAACCAACACAGTAGATGGGTGCGGGAGGTGCGGCAAGACGCAGCACACCGATGAGCGGAAGTGTCCTGCAATGAACAGTAAGTGCAACAAGTGTCATAAAAAGGGACACTGGGAGCGTGTACGTCACTCTAAAGCGGCGAGAGACGTCACTGAAGAGGTTAAACAGCTGTGCTTTCTGGGAGAAGTTGGCAAAGACAGCAGTCAGGAACATTCGCTCCGCCATCTTTGTTCAATATTTTTGACATTCTATTGCGTCATGACCATGGTCATGACAGACCTAGAAAGGCTTACAGGGCGCCCCTAGCGGCATCTGTGAGATACGTGTCAATGAACGCGTATAAGTGACTTGCAGAAGCGTGTCCATACACACGTAAAGAGGAGGCGACCGGTCTGTCATGACAGACCTAGTAGGCTACAGGGCGCCCCTAGCGGCATCTGTGAGAACACGTATAAGTGACTTGCAGAAGCGTGTCCATACACACGTAAAGAGGAGGCGACCGGTCTGTCATGACAGACCTAGTAGGCTACAGGGCGCCCCTAGCGGCATCTGTGAGATACGTGTAAATGAACGCGTATAAGTGACTTGCAGAAGCGTGTCCATACACACGTAAAGAGGAGGCGACCGGTCTGTCATGACAGACCTAGTAGGCTACAGGGCGCCCCTAGCGGCATCTGTGAGATACGTGTCAATGAACGCGTATAAGTGACTTGCAGAAGCGTGTCCACACACACGTAAAGAGGAGGCGACCGGTCTGGTTAATCTTCACATCTGTTTTCAGACTGGATCAGCCTCACCCTGGACGACAAGACGGCCAATAAGATGCTGTGGATCACAGAGGGCGGAGCCAAGGTGGCACGCATGACGGATGACGTCATGTGCCCCGTACTGGACAGACCAGAGCGATATGAGCACGCTCCACAGGTACGTTTTTTTTTTTTTAAACACGCTCCAGCTTTTTAACTGCTTAGTCAGCAAACTCTTCATTATGATAAGTCAGCTCGAAACTCCTCGTTGTACGTAAGAATTGCTTAAAATGTGTTGCGCGCCCTCACCGTGATCGGCGCATTCAAACGCCGGAAGTATCGCGCCAGGGGGTGGGGTTTGGCTTTGGGTTGACAGGGGGGGTTGTGAGAGGAAGGCGATGGGAACTTGAACCTGAGAGCAAGTCGCCTGTGAGACGTATTCAAAATCAGAGCCAACATGGCTGACAGCTAAAATGGCAGCAAAAGACGGGCGGCTGGTCCAGTTTGGACGCTTCTTGTGGACAACACTGGTCCACTAACTTAAACCACCCGGCATTAAATGAACCTATTCTCATCCACATCACCGTCTTTCTGTCCTACACCCTGAAAGGTGCTCTGCAGGGAGGGCATCCTGGGCTTCCGAGCGTACTGGGAGGTGGAGTATTCGGGCTGGGTGGTGTTGGGCGCCGCCTACGAAGGAGCGGGACGGAGGAACGGCGACGGACCCTGCGGCCTGGGGGAGAACGAGGAGTCCTGGGGGTTTGGCTGGGGCGGCTCCTGCTACCACGCCTGGCACAACGGCCGGAGCACGGAGTTCACAGACCTGCCCAGGAGCCCTGTTCTGGGTGTGTACCTGGACCAGCCCGGTGGCATCCTCAACTTCTACGCCGTGGAGGAGGCGAAGGAGGGAGGCCGTGAGGGCGCGGGGAGGAAGGAGGTTCGACTCCTCCAGCAAGTTAAAGGCTCCTTCCGGCAGAAGATGTTGCCGGGTTTCTGGGTGGGTACGCAGTCGTCCGTGCTGATGGTTCAAAAGGAGGAGTGACGGACTGACGACATGGTCGCCACATTTCAGTTTAAGATACGAGGGGTCAGAGGTGAATTTAAGGGTGGGTTTCATAAAGTTTGGTCACACAGAATTAACTTCACTATAAATAATTTTAACTTTTCCAGTAACTCTGTAGTTAACACATTTGCCCTCCTCATCTCTCGAGGGAGCACGTGGTACGTGAAAGGAATTTACAGTTTTCCGTTTTTCTCAAGTTTCGGACCTGAGGGGTTAGAGGTCATCCAGACATAGATTTAGTGTCCCGTCGTAGGCTCACAAGACTTCTCTGCCTACCTCAAAGTTTACAGGGATATATGTAGTATTTATTATGACGTGTAAATAGTTTTGTTACTCTGTTCTTCCAGTCTGCTGAAAACACGTACGATTGTAAATGTGATGAATTCATGTGTTAAATACACAACATGTTGAGTAAGTCACATCAACTTTGACCTGTCTTGTTGTCTAAAAATGCACATTTTCAGGTGTTGTAATCTCTGTAAACACAAATAAAGACAAAAAAAAACGCATTGATTGCAGTGATTTAGTAACAGACGGTGTGGGATCGGCTACTCCCCTCGCCTCATCCTCTGTTAGATTTTCCTTGTCGTCTTTGTTACTCCTTAAATGCGTTGAACGTATTGTTAGTTTTTCTGCTGTAGTCACACTGTTGAGCAGTGGCGGATCTAGAGATTTTTTCCTGGGGTGGCAAGACTGTAGATCCGCGCCTGGGAGGGGGGATTCTAAATCGGCGACTTCTGTTTGAGATGAGTTTGGTGCGGGTCTCATTGACCTTCGCCATGCATGCACATAAAATATACTTTAAAAACATATCTGATTTATAAATGGAGTGGCAACAAGGGTGGCAAGACTGTGTCCCAGAGGTGGCAGCTGCCACCCCTTGCCACCCTGTAGATCCGCCCCTGCTGTTGAGTAACTACTTTATCTGCCTTTTTTTGTGTATCTTAAATTTAGTTTTCATGTGTGTGTTACTTGTTGCTAGCTCGTAGATGACCAGCTACTTGCCTTTTGCTATCTGCCACTAACGTTTAGCTTAGCTTTTAGCCGTCCCGTAAAATACTGAATCAATGCATGTTCCATACCAAACAGATACGGGACACGTTTCCTTCCGTATCTTTGAGAATCAATCCAGTACAAATCTATGGGGGGGAAATATTAGCTACAGGCAGGGCTGGGCAGTCTTATCCAGGAAGGGCCGGTGTGGGTGAAGGCTTTTGTTGCAACCAAGCAGTTACACACCTGATCCCACCAATCAGCCAGCAGAGTCTTTGCTGAGGAACTTGATTAGGAGACTCAGGCATGTAACTGCTTGGTTGGAACAAAGACCTGCACCCACACCGGCCCTTTCTGAGTAAGAGTGCCCACCCCTGGACTAGACTATTAAGACTGGGCGATTTGTGTGATAGAGGGAAACCCTCCTTCTCTGTTGTCCCTACGTCAAGTCAATTTTATTTGTATAGCCCAATACAAATTTGCCTCAAGGGGCTTTACAGCAACACAACATCCTGTCCTTAGACCCTCGCCCATCTGTCATGTTGTGTTCCACTACTGAAACGGAGAATTGGCTTGTCATTGGTCGTGAGTCACGACCAATGATACGCCTGACAGATTTTTAAAAATGGCAACCAACCTGTGAGTGTAGTCAACCACCACCAAAAAAAAAGATGACAAAAACTACAGAAAGAGGCGGCACGATGACCCCACAGCAAGAAGGTCCTGGGTTCGAGCCCCGGGGTAGTCCAACCTTGGGGTCGTCCCGGGTCGTCCTCTGTGTGGAGTTTGCATGTTCTCCCCGGGTCTGCGTGGGTTTCCTCCGGGGGCTCTGGTTTCCTCCCACAGTCCAAAGACATGTAGGTCAGGTGAATAGGCCGTACTGAATTGGCCCTAGGTGTGTGTGTGTGTGTGTGTGTGTGTGGGCCCTGTGTGATGACCTGGCAGCCTGTCCAGGGTGTCTCCCCGCCTGCCGCCCAGTGACTGCTAGGATAGGCTCCAGCATTCCCGCGGACAAGTGGTTCGGATGATGGATGGAAACACAGAAAGAAGGGAATGGGAAAACGATTACTGGGATGCGTGAGGGAGAACGTGTACAAGGCCAGCTGCCCCGTCCGCCTCCGTGGTTTCTCCATTAGTGACGAGGAGCCATTGCAGTTTCCTCGACGTGATTATTGACAGGACTCCTCACAAGCAAGTATGTGGGCATTTTTATGTCACGTCTTTACGTAAGTCTACTGCTAAAGGGTAATGCAGGTGTAAGAGCAAGGCCCATTGTTTTGGACAAAATGAGCATTATGCAATAATCAGATATTTGTTTGCTCCTCAGTCTAGGGTCATATAGTCCGTCCACCCCCCGCCAGCATCCCCTATTTCCATTTCAGGAGGTTGGCAACCCTATCCACTGCTGACATCCCTGCTGTGGCGCTAATGCTTGTGCGAACTGTGCTGCTGTAGCACACGGCTCCCCACACTGCTGGCAGGAGAAGTAACCCAGTAAATGGGTAATTAGTTAAAGATTACAAATATGCTGGACCAGAAACAGATGCCAGACTCGAACAGGAGGCAGAGAAGGCTACAATATTCAATGACGTCACAAGGCAAAGACATATGAACTGGTGCCTTGTAATTTTTTTTAAAAAATGAACAAAATAAAATAGATGACCGTAGGTTCAGCGACAAGTATTTCTTCTGTCACTCTTCCTTTGTTTTTGAACCGCTTAGTCGTTTCTACTACTTTTCTGACTGGCTCCACCCTAAAATAGATCCTTCGGAAGCTCAGTTCTCAATATTTGGATCCAAAATTAGGTAGGTGACAATATCGGAACAATACCCGGTTAGATACTATCAATTAAAAATCGCTTCAACCTTATGTAACCGGTTATTTTCTTGCCCGGTGCGGGATTCGATACGGGGTGTACTGCGCCACAAGGCGACATCACTAACCGCTCGGCTAAAGGATCAGACCCGTTAGCTAGCTAGGGACTAACGTGTCTTATTAGTAGTTTACACGTACAACAGCTCAATATACGCTCGACCAACAAATAACAAAATCACTGCAGCCAAAGCACACTGCTACCCATGATACACCACACTACCCACAATGCACCTGCACTCAAGATGGCGACCTCGGTTCTGCGCTGGTCAGCTACGGTTTCTGTTTTTGTTCATCTGGTCGGTTTCCAGCTCTCACTCTCTGGTCACATTCAGCAGGGACGAGCTTTTAAACCTCCGACCGTCCGCCTGTCAAACCTTTCCCCGTTTTTCCTTAAACCGGGACGTTTCAGCGAGCGTACACGCTGTTGGTAAATAAGGGTGTACCGCTTTAAGAGCGAGATCTGGGGTCGTACTCTGATTGGTTGGTAGGGAGGGGCGAATGAGGAAGTTGTTGTTTGGCGCGAACGGTAGTGGGAGCTCCGCGCAAGTGAAAGGAAATACTATTACTAAGAACTGTGATATATTGGGACCTATGTCAACGTTTTGTGCAGCTGTGAAGAAGGATTAAATGTGTTTCCAGAGAGAGAAGACGGTGTCCTCACCATTTTCAGACGAAGTGAACTATTGAACTGTGTTGGGTTGTACTCCGGAGCTTAGCTAGCTAGCGAACTTCGACCCTGGACCCCAAATAAGTTCCCCTGTAACTTCCGGCCAAGGTGGTCAGAAGACGGAGACAGGAAAAGTAACACACACACACACACACACACACACACACACACACACACACACACACACACACACACACACACACACACACACACACACACACACACACACACACACACACACACACACACACACACACACACACACACACACACACACACACAGGTTAATTATAATTAACCCGCTAGCCGAACGGTTAGTGACGTCGCCTTGTGGTGCAGTTCACCCCGTATCGAATCCCGCACCGAGCAAGAAAATAACCGGTTACAATACTTCAAATTACATTTTAATACACTTTAAATTGACGAGTTATCAAGATGGCGCCGTGGCTGGCAGCCTCGGTGCAGCGCTTTTCTAGCACTTTCCTTGTTTTTGTTTATTCTCTGTGTGTGTCTCCCGTCATTTGAACCCGATCAGTTTCGCTGGAGAATAACTGTTTAAGGCCGCACGGTGGCGCAGCGGTTAGCTGGGTCGCCTCACAGCAAGAAGGTGTGTGTGTGTGTGTGTGTGTGTGTGGGTGGGGGGGGGCCTGTGATGGACTGGCGGCCTGTCCAGGGTGTCTCCCCCCCTTCCGCTCTCTGTGACACATGGAGACGACGCAGACGGGGGAAGTGGGCTGGTGAGGCTCTGACAGCGGGGATTTCGACCTGCACTCCCGGCGATTCACCTGGCGAATCTCTGCTCCCTGCCCAACAAAATGGACGAGCTGCTTCTCCTCGGGGGGACGAACACGGACTAATGTCTTGGTTTAAATGTTAGACTGACAGAGACTGGCTTTTTCTCTTTTCTTTGGCAGCTCTTTTGCTCTGTCCCAGATGGTCTGCCTGTGAGGGGTGACGTAGTCGGCATCCACTGCCCCAAAACGTGCACCGATATTCATTAGCCCTTGTGCCGCACGAGTAAACCCGTCACTGGACACGATATCAAATGGGTGCAAGTCAGAGCAGCAGACCTCCACAAAACCGTCCACGAGGTTAGTTTCACTGCCAGTGGCGCCTTGTTCTTAACGAATGCTGACATCAAGGGCTGATTTGATGAGGCTTGTTGAGTGGGCTTGCTAGGCTGTGGGGCAGCGGGCCCACAGCATGAATGCCTACCTGTCTTATGGCCATCATATGTATATAATGCCTCACAACTCAAATAGATAACACAGTCTGTAATGGTGTCATCGGACAGGACACCCTTCCCGGATCTCCCCCACACCTTACTTTTTTGGCTCTCTTTGTGTGCAACCTTAGCATCACCTGTTTTTAACTTTTCTCTGATTAAGTCTGCCACATAGTCAGTGGTAACCTCTTCTTTCTGACCCCAAAAAAAGTTTTGGCCCTGTAAAGAAAAGCTACGAACACCACTTAGGGAAACATCTCGTATGGAAGCCTCAACACATGCACTGACCAAAACCACAATCGCAAACCGATCATAAAGCTGCTCGCGTATATGCATATGTGTATTTGAGAGCGAGGGACAGAGAGAGAGAGAGAATTTGAATTTAAATTTTAGAGACAGAGAGAGAGAGAGATAGCGAGAGAGAGTGACAGAAAAGTTGGACTAGTAGTGCGCAGTCTATTGCACACCATATTTCTGTAAGTTATTTATAACTTACTGGGAACGCTGCTTTGTCTCTTTTTGACTCGACCTGCCCGAACCCGTGATATTTTCTAGCGAGCCCAACCTGAACCCGTGGGTCGGGCAGGTTCGGGTCTGGCTTACTAGACCCGCACATCACTACGGGTCGGGTTTAACAACCAGGCTAAGGAAACAACCATACAAACCTCCACTACCAAGCATCTTTCTCACCAATGTCAGATCCATCGCTCACAAAATGGACGAGTTGGTGCGACAGATTGCTGCAAACAGCTTTGTTCGCAATTGCTGTGTGTTGATTATAATGAAAACCTGGCTTCAGCCACAAATCCCAGAAGCAGCAGTATGGCTAGCAGGCTGCACGATGCGTCGCTGCAACAGAAATAAAGATTCAGGTAAGAGCAGTGGCCTCACTCTCCTTGCCGGCAGAGGAACTGAACCGTTTCTTTGCCCGTTTTGAAGTAAAAAGGCCTAACAGAGATCCACTGCCTCCACCTGCCTCCGGCACTCACACACTCACTCTGCGGGAACATAAAGTAAAAGGTGTGTTCAGGTCAGGGAACCTGAGGAAGGTTGCTGGTCCTGACAGATTTACAGGGAAAATACTTAAAGCATGTGCTGACCAGCTGTCAGGGGTCTTCACTGAGATCTTTAATCTTTCCCTGACACAAACCATTGTGCCAACCTGTCTAAATTCAGCCTAAAGCCAGCCATTGACAATCTAAGCGACTTAAGACCGATCACGCTCACTTCAGTAATCATGAAGTGTTTTGGAGACTGGTCTCTCAGCACATGAAAGTCAGCCTCCCTCCCTCCTTCTACCCAAGTCAGTTTGCTCATAGAGCAAATAGGTTCCCTGAAAATGCCATAACCGCAGCTATTCAGACCATGCTGAGTCACTTGGAACACTGGGGGACCTTTGTAAGGATGCTCTTCATAGACTATAGCGCAGCATTCAATACAATCATCCCAGACATGCTAGTCTGCAAACTGTCTGATTAACCCCCCCCCCTTCCCACCTGCACATGGACAAAAGACTTCTTCACTAACCGCCTACAAACATAAACCTGGCCCCCACCTCTCCTCCACCCTCACGCTCAGCACTGGCTCCCCACAAAGCTGTGCGCTGAGTCCATTACTCTGTGCTCTATACACCTATGACTGCCCTCCAACCCATCCCACTAACACCATCAATACATTTGCAGACGACACCACTGTGGTCGGCCTACAGAGATGAGGTCCAGAAATTGACAGGGTGGTGTTCGGTAAACAACCTGACACTGAACACCAAAAAAAAAAACAAAAGAACTCATCATTGACTTCAGGAATCACAGAGCAGACCCTGCCCCACTCTACATCAATGGAGATGTGTGAAAAAGGTTCCCAGACTCAAATTCCAGGGATCCCACATCTCTGAGGACCTCTCCTGGTCAGCTAACACCGCTGTAGTTGTCAAGAGGGCACCGCGGCAACTACACTTCCTGAAAGTGCTGAGGGAAAACAAGCTGGAAGAAAAGCTGCTGGTGACCTTCAACCACTCCTCCATCGAGAGTGTACTGGTGTACTGCATCTCAGCATGGTACACCGGTTGCTCAGCAACAAACAGGAGAGCTCTTCAGAGGGTCATCAACACCGCACAGGAAATCATCGGCTGCCCTCTGCCCGCCCTGGAAGACATCTCCAGCTCCTGCTGCCTTGGCAGAGCCAAGAACATTTTAAAATACTCTTCTCATCCTGGACACCACCTGTTTGACATGATGCCCTCTGGCAGGCACAACGGGACCATTAGAGTACAGACCACCATATTTAAAAACAGTTTCCTTCCCTGGGCCATAAGTACACTGAACTCCCAAATAGGCACTGAATGGCAAATGGACTGCATTTATTTAGCGCTCTTTTTCTAGTCTACTGACCACTCAAAGCCCTTTATAATATATGCTGCACATTCACCCATTCACACACACACACACACACACACACACACACTGATGGCAGAGGATGTCATGCAAGGCACCAACCTACAAGTACATTCATACTAGTGCAATAAGTATATTCATTCGAGTACAAAATCACATTATTTATTTATCTTATTCATTATTTTAGAACCTGTGTTGTTGGCTGGGATTTTTTGGATATTGTGTTTGTTTGTGTTTTGTTTTGGTTCCTTATGTCTTTAATGCACTGATTAGGAGCAGCCATCTTAATTTCGTTGTATTCTATACAATGACAATAAAGGCTTTCTTCTATTTTTGTGTATTTTGTGCATTTGACACCTACTGCACGGCTGTCTGTCCTGGAAGAGGGATCCCTCTTCTGGTGCTCTTCCAGAGGTTTCTCTCATATTTTTTTCCTGATAAGGTTTTCCTGATTTGGGTCGAGGGTCCAAGGATAGAGGGTGTCGTATACTGTTGTATATTGTTGTTTATTTTACTGACTGTAAAGCGCTTTGGGACTACCTTATGATTATGGGCTATACAAATAAACCTGACTTGACTTGACTTCAATTAAATACAGCCAGAGGTTGAGAGTGCAAATTTCTATACAGGCAAGAACCCAAAATACTTAAAAGGAGTACCTAAGGGGCCCAGAAGGCCCAAAAGAACAAAGTAACGGAGATGCTCTGGGGCCATCAGACCAGAATTCCCCCCAACATCCTAAACCTACCGTAATCTGAGCAGACAAAAGCCCCAAAAATAGAGCTAATGGCACCATCTTTCTCAAAAGTGAAAACAGAAATGGGAAAAATCAATAAACAAAATATTAGCTCCTTTTAAAATGACCGCAGGCACACATACAGGAAAATGACCAACTTGATTTTTTGGATTTTGATACACGTTTAATGATCCCCGTGGGGAAATTACACTCTGCCTTTACCCCATCCTAGCTGTGTAGCTAGCAGCAGTGGGCAGCGCCGTGCAGCGCCCGGGGACCAACTCCTGTTCGTCTTGCCATGCCTCGGTCAGGGGCACAGACAGGAGTATTAACCCTGACATGCATGTCTTTCTGACGGTGGGGGAAACCGGAGCACCCGGAGAAAACCCACCGCAGACACGGGGAGAACATGCAAACTCCACACAGAGGATGACCTGGGATGACCCCGCGGTTCGAACCCAGGACCTTCTCGCTGTTAGGCGACAGCGCTAACCACTGCGCCACCGTGCCACCAAGAGGGAACAAACAGGAAACGAGCCGTAGGAGTCCCTGATATAGCTCGCAAGTCGAGAAACATCATGAGTGTTAATTTTGCCCTGTGACATGCTTCGCTTTCATCAGCACTTTCACTGGTACACTCACTAATGTTCGCAACCTGTCATTTTCACCTGGCGCAATTCTGAAAGCATAAAATAAAGGGTCCATTGGAGTTCAGTATATGTAAATCAGATTCCGCACTGTACCATGAATGAAGACTGGTTCGTTTTGTTTGGCTTGGTTCGCCTTGCGCCACTGTCTTTGACAGTGTAGAGACAGGACCTCAGGGAATCTTACGTTCCCCTCATGTTTGGGTCCATTTTCTTCTCGCTTCTCCGATCAAACTCCTCAGCTTACAGGAGTTTCAAATGACCAGGCAAACCTCCCTGCCATCCATATATCAGTGTCAAGAGCATGCACAACCCCCACCCTATACTCCCTGCCGTGCAAAACCTTCACTGACCTCAACCTCCTTCTTTTGACATCTCCAAAGACCCCCCTAACCCCTCCCTCCCTCCCTCAACTTGCCTTTAAATAAGGGATATACGTATATATGAGTCACATCCAGAACAAAGAGTGCGAGCATTTTCCTTGGAAATTTCCCGCAGGACGCAGGACTCGTTTTGTTTCTTAGCACGCAGTCTGAAGATGCCGACCAGACCCAACACAGCCAAATTCCTCTCGGAGACCAATAAACCAGGTACAGCACTATTTGCCGTGGAGTCCAAATTCTAATTCGACTCGAGTAGACGCTTGTTTTATAGAGCTGTCAATCTGTCACATCTGACACATCACAGCACCGCATCCCAGCATCCCCTCTATGAGGGCCTTCACAATCCAATTAATGGAATAATGAATCTGTGAATGAATTAAATTCATTTCACTAGCTGGCAAAAAAACAGCCAGTCACAACTTGCCAAAGGAGCCTGAACAGTTCTCGTCAGAAGAAGTATGGAACTGTGTAATCTTTCCACACTCGAAGGAAGCTGAATTTAAATCTCAGTTGATGCGTCTTCATTCCTTAAAATGGTTCAAATCGATTGACAGCCTTGGAACAACTTGAAAAATGCGTGTGTTAGCTGGGTGGCCACATGTAGTCTGGTATCAGCGGTAATGACTGATCCACCAGTGGTCTTCATCAGCACCGCTGTGAGGATTCTGCTTGATAATCTCACAGCGGGTGTGTTTACTCAACAGTAGCTTGTCAGCATTTGGGATGTGCAGTCTATGCTGTTGTGTGAATCTTCGTCTCGGCTTGGATATTTTGTGCTTACTGATGTTAGCCAGAAACCCTGGTCACAAACACACCTCGATCCGCTTCAGGACAATGTGTGACTTGTCATAAGG
Organism: Lampris incognitus; assembly: GCF_029633865.1. NCBI lineage: Eukaryota > Metazoa > Chordata > Actinopteri > Lampriformes > Lampridae > Lampris > Lampris incognitus. The sequence continues at coordinate 362,591 of NW_026611075.1, forward strand.
AAGCGTCGTAACGGGTTACTCAGGGCTGTTATCCAAAATGTATGTTCATGGATATGAACAAAACCTTCATCAGCTTCGTAACTTGTACAGTACTGAAGTACACACACAACACTGGGTAACCCAAGATGCAAAGCGACGTTCTTCATGTAGTCAAACCCGCACCAAACCTGAGTCTCGCTGGTAAGCTGCTTCATTACACTTGATGTTTGCATGCTGCTTGTGAATACAGGGTTGTTAAGGTGGGCCAAAGCAGGCTGGTTTACAGCAGTAGGCTACTGAGCATGGTGGGTAGTCAGAAGCACTGGGTCAAGGTCGGATTAAGATCCATTTCTCCCCGGGCTTATCCTCCACCTCTTTGGTTTTCCTTAGTAGAATTCAATAGAGCTCACTCATAAAGCACTGACAGAACACAAAGCAATGTGAACACTGACAACAGACACACAGCTGCTGTGGGACTACTGGAGGGACACAGTTGCTGTGGGACTACTGAAGGGACTCACAGCTGCTGTGGGACTACTGAAGGGACACAGCTGTTGTGGGACTACTGAAGGGACACACAGCTGCTGTGGGACTACTGAAGGGACACACAGCTGTTGTGGGACTACTGAAGGGACTCACAGCTGTTGTGGGACTACTGAAGGGACTCACAGCTGCTGTGGGACTACTGAAGGGACTCACAGCTGCTGTGGGACTACTGAAGGGACACAGCTGTTGTGGGACTACTGAAGGGACACACAGCTGCTGTGGGACTACTGAAGGGACACACAGCTGCTGTGGGTCTACTGAAGGGACTCACAGCTGCTGTGGGACTACTGAAGGGACACACAGCTGCTGTGGGACTACTGAAGGGACTCACAGCTGCTGTGGGACTACTGAAGGGACTCACAGCTGTTGTGGGACTACTGAAGGGACTCACTGCTGCTGTGGGACTACTGAAGGGACACACAGCTGCTGTGGGACTACTGAAGGGACACACAGCTGCTGTGGGACTACTGAAGGGACTCACAGCTGCTGTGGGTCTACTGAAGGGACAGCTGCTGTGGGTCTACTGAAGGGACACAGCTGCTGTGGGTCTACTGAAGGGACTCACAGCTGTTGTGGGACTACTGAAGGGACTCACAGCTGCTGTGGGTCTACTGAAGGGACACAGCTGTTGTGGGACTACTGAAGGGACTCACAGCTGCTGTGGGACTACTGAAGGGACTCACTGCTGCTGTGGGACTACTGAAGGGACACAGCTGTTGTGGGACTACTGAAGGGACTCACAGCTGCTGTGGGACTACTGAAGGGACACACAGCTGCTGTGGGACTACTGAAGGGACTCACAGCTGCTGTGGGACTACTGAAGGGACACACAGCTGCTGTGGGACTACTGAAGGGACCCACAGCTTTTGTGGGACTACTGAAGGGACACACAGCTGTTGTGGGACTACTGAAGGGACACACAGCTGTTGTGGGACTACTGAAGGGACACAGCTGTTGTGGGACTACTGAAGGGACACAGCTGTTGTGGGACTACTGAAGGGACACAGCTGTTGTGGGACTACTGAAGGGACACAGCTGCTGTGGGACTACTGAAGGGACTCAGCTGTTGTGGGACTACTGAAGGGACTCACAGCTGCTGTGGGACTACTGAAGGGACTCACAGCTGTTGTGGGACTACTGAAGGGACTCACAGCTGCTGTGGGACTACTGAAGGGACTCACAGCTGCTGTGGGACTACTGAAGGGACTCACAGCTGCTGTGGGACTACTGAAGGGACTCAGCTGTTGTGGGACTACTGAAGGGACTCACAGCTGCTGTGGGACTACTGAAGGGACTCACAGCTGCTGTGGGACTACTGAAGGGACACAGCTGTTGTGGGACTACTGAAGGGACACAGCTGCTGTGGGACTACTGAAGGGACTCACAGCTGCTGTGGGACTACTGAAGGGACACAGCTGTTGTGGGACTACTGAAGGGACACAGCTGTTGTGGGACTACTGAAGGGACACAGCTGTTGTGGGACTACTGAAGGGTAAACGTTGGTGCGGTGGGCACTGCAGCACGGGATGTGAAGTTTAAACAAGAACGTCTTTCCCCGCCGTTCATTTTCCGCAGCCAGTTTGTGTTACTGGGTGAGTTGTTGAGATTGACGGTGTGCTGACAAAGAAACGAGCAGCTCGTTTGACCGCTTTAAAACTGTCCCATGAATTTAATGTCTGGAATCCGGTAACGGCAGCTTTCACTGGCTGGTAGAACGAAACCGACGGGACTTCTTTTTATTTCTTCCCAAATCATGTTGGACAGCTGTTCAGCCTGTCTTTACAGCTTATTGCTTAGCAAAGCTCTCAATCAATCAATCAAGTTGCATCATATATTAAAGTGCTTCTCAAGATCTCAACATGGTTTATTTTGTGTAATTGATGAAGAGTAGCTGTGACGTTTCAGTAAAACTAGATTTTCACATTAATGCTTGTGCAAACTGTTAGAATCTTCTCTTTTGCATAGACGACAAATTACTTCATGGTCGACAGGCGCGGGCGGGGGGGGGCGGTATAAATATATATCGGCAAATGCCGGCTGTTGGGGTGACGACGGCTGGTAGGCATACAAGTCCAAAAGTTAAGTTTACTTAAAAAAAACCTGACGTTTCCCAAGGTAATCAGTTTCCTAACTTTTTTTTAAAGTAAATTTAACTTGTTAGAATTTACAGTGTAGTAATGAAATGGCCATTCAGTGGGAATATCAGAAATTACCTTTTCTTTAACAGTTTTCTTTATTTTGATTTTCCCTAACCGACCATGATGTATGTATGTATGTATGTATGTATGTATGTATGTATGTATGTATGTATGTATGTATGTATGTATGTATGTATGTATGTATGTATGTATGCATGTGTGTATGCACGTATGATGTATGCATGCATGCATGTATGTATGTATGTATGTATGTATGATGTATGTATGCATTTATGCATGTGTGTATGCATGTATGATGTATGCATGCATGCATGTATGCATGTATGAATACATGATGTATGTATGATGTATGTATGTATGCATGCATGTATGAATACATGTATGTATGTATGATGTATGTATGATGTATGCATGCATGTATGTATGTATGTATGTATGAATACATGTATGTATGTATGATGGATGTATGCATGCATGTATGTATGTATGTATGTATGAATACATGTATGTATGTATGATGGATGTATGCATGCATGCATGCATGCATGCATGCATGTATGTATGTATGCGGTTGCTCTGACATCATAGCCAGTTGACATGGAAATATGCATATAATGGAAAAAAACAGCTTCAGCAAGTTTACCAAGAATGTCAGTCAATGTCGGTCAAACGTCTCGTTTATGCAAACACAATTTGTTGGTTAAGTGGGGTAATAGCAAATTAAAGAAATCTGTTCACACTAAATGCCAAAGTAAAACCTCTGCACGAGCGGTTGCAGGACACTGCGGCAATTCTTCCAAATAGAGCCGTTTTCAGTTGCAGAGGGATTTCTGTGAAACGTTGCCGAGCGTTTTCCAGGGCTGGGGAAACGGAAGTTGTCACGAAGACACGACAAGCAGACCCGCAAACACAAGAACGAGACTACAGGTCCAAACCTAGTGTACATGGCTGGACCGTGTATGGGTCAGTGTTCGAAACTGTGGCCAGTTTGTTACAGGGGTTAGTCAGTAGTAGTGTCTGTAATGTGAATTCCTGGATATTAAATGTTCATCTGCCATTTTCTGAAGTGGGCCCAGTAATATTTGTTGTTAGGGTGTACTGAGGTAGCATGTCACATGGCATGGTTGATGCAGTTGCATGAAGAAGTCATATTTTGGCATGTCTCCGGTTCCTCTGTACTGAGGGTTTTGTCAGAGTGATTGTTATTTGTGGTCCATGGAGATCTGTTTTCTCTCCTGCTCGGCTCTGGACTGGACTGCTGCAGTGCGTAACCAGGTCTTCCAGTGGTATCCGCGGGCAGCAGTGTGTTCCAGTCGTTAGCGTGCGATAAATGTGGGATGACCCGCAACCGCCACACTGTTTACCAGCAGCGTCGTTGGTCACCTGATCCAGCGGCCCAGTCCTGTCAAACTGGTCACTCAGTCACTCCAGACATGATCACCTACATGGGGCGCCGCTTGTAAAAAGTTGCACCTTCTGTTTTGCTGCTCAGTGTCTGCACAGTTAACATTGGCAAATGTTAAATATGAATACAAATGTAAATTTTAATTTTATATATATAAATGTTTAAAAAAGTGACAGTTGAAAGTTGTATTACTTTTTTTTTTTTTAACATCTGCCAATGCTAAATGTGCAAAAGCTGAGCAGGGAAACAGAAGGTGCAACTTTTTTCCAATGGTGCCCCATACACCCACGTTTGCAGGGCTGGCCCGCTGGTCCGGTCCTGCCAAAAGTACTGAGACATAAACAAGGAAGAGAGACACAAGACGTAAACTATTTAAATCAGCTTCGATAGTTCTGTCTATTTCATACACACTGTAAAAAAAAGTTAAAAAAAAAACCTTAAACAAAAGGAAATTTCCGGCAGCCGGGGCACCGATAAAATACTGCAAAAGAACAGAAATTAACCAACTCATGAGTCTCATTTTCATGTTATTTTACATTAGACACGTAAGTTCACAGTCTATTTTTGTAATTTTATTGTATTTCTGGAAAAACCTGTAAAATAAAAAAAGGAGAAAGCTGTTAAGATTGCATATTTTGTACAGTGTACGGCTACTGTGGTCTGTCTGGCTCTGGCACAGCTTCACTAACTTTAGTCCCGCCCACAAAGACGACCATTAGCTCGGTTGTTTCTCCAACCAGGGACAAGCGTTGATGGGGGGGGGGGGTATCGCCAGGCGATGAGCTGGTGGCAGCGTTTTCAGAGTGGAGGAGGCAGTTCAGTGGTCTGGGACCAGGCTACCGCAGCAGCTCTTAGTCAGCATTGGATGTGACCACCACATGTGTAGCTAGTTGAATATGTTTTGTGTGATTGGTTTATAGTCATCAATAGTCATGTAAACAGTAAAGTAAAGCAGTTCTACAACATGTTGAGTCACGTTTTCTCTCTGTTGTTGTAGTAAAGAAAAGTAGATCCAGTAAGAATGACAAGACTCAAGCAGGCGCTTTATGAATCTGCTGTGTGTTGACTTTAATTCTCAAGGTGTGTCTTTAACTTGACCTTTTCCCGCTTGCAGACAAAGTTCCTGTATACGTGCCCAATATACCAGAACCAACCAGCAGGGCGGAGCTCATGACACGTAAGAGTAGACTTTGAATTGTACCTTAAAAATTTGTTTGGGGAACACATTTTCTTCCTAGTCTTGTTACATAAAAGAAGATGTCTTACTCGATCCCTTCTAGACTGGATCGATTTGTCTTTGGATGAGAAGACGGCCAATAAGATGTTGTGGATTTCGGAGGGCGGGTCCAAGGTGTCTCGTAGGACGGAGGAAGTGTGTCCCGTTCTGGACAGACCAGAGAGATACGAGTACTCGCCACAGGTAACACAATAACTCATCACTTGGTCAAGTCTGAGCACGTCTCAACTCTTCCTCTGCTTCATGTAGTTCTACAAATTCAAACCAGTCCAGTTCTGTAGGCCACTCATCTGCTCCACCCAACAGAAGTGCAACCTCATGTACACCATCTGTTGAGGGAGGATGTTTTATTTCTCCTTCATTATTCCTCCCGTCTAAGGTTTGAACCAGTTACTCTCCAAGAACAAAGCTCCTTGTTAAACCCCTACACAACCACGACCCCATCACACAGCCAACAGCACCACCTGACATCTAACATCAGCACCGCCTGACATCTAACATCAGCACCGCCTGACATCTAACATCAGCACCACCTGACATCTAACATCAGCACCGTCTGACATCTAACATCAGCACCGCCTGACATCTAACATCAGCACCGCCTGACATCTAACATCAGCACCGTCTGACATCTAACATCAGCACCACCTGACATCTAACATCAGCACCACCTGACATCTAACATCAGCACCACCTGACATCTAACATCAGCACCACCTGACATCTAACATCAGCACCGCCTGACATCTAACATCAGCACCGCCTGACATCTAACATCAGCACCGCCTGACATCTAACATCAGCACCGTCTGACATCTAACATCAGCACCACCTGACATCTAACATCAGCACCACCTGACATCTAACATCAGCACCACCTGACATCTAACATCAGCCCCACCTGACATCTAACATCAGCACCACCTGACATCTAACATCAGCACCGCCTGACATCTAACATCAGCACCGCCTGACATCTAACATCAGCACCGCCTGACATCTAACATCAGCACCGCCTGACATCTAACATCAGCACCGCCTGACATCTAACATCAGCACCACCTGACATCTAACATCAGCACCACCTGACATCTAACATCAGCACCGTCTGACATCTAACATCAGCACCGCCTGACATCTAACATCAGCACCGCCTGACATCTAACATCAGCACCGCCTGACATCTAACATCAGCACCACCTGACATCTAACATCAGCACCACCTGACATCTAACATCAGCACCACCTGACATCTAACATCAGCACCACCTGACATCTAACATCAGGCCCACCTGACATCTAACAACAGCACCGTCTGACATCTAACATCAGCACCACCTGACATCTAACATCAGCACCGTCTGACATCTAACATCAGCACCACCTGACATCTAACATCAGCCCCACCTGACATCTAACATCAGCCCCACCTGACATCTAACATCAGCACCACCTGACATCTAACATCAGGCCCACCTGACATCTAACATCAGCCCCACCTGACATCTAACATCAGCCCCACCTGACATCTAACATCAGCACCACCTGACATCTAACATCAGCACCGTCTGACATCTAACATCAGCACCGTCTGACATCTAACATCAGCACCACCTGACATCTAACATCAGCACCACCTGACATCTAACATCAGCACCGTCTGACATCTAACATCAGCACCACCTGACATCTAACATCAGCACCACCTGACATCTAACATCAGCACCACCTGACATCTAACATCAGCACCACCTGACATCTAACATCAGCACCGTCTGACATCTAACATCAGCACCGTCTGACATCTAACATCAGCACCGTCTGACATCTAACATCAGCACCGCCTGACATCTAACATCAGCACCACCTGACATCTAACATCAGCACCGTCTGACATCTAACATCAGCACCACCTGACATCTAACAACAGCACCACCTGACATCTAATTTCAGCACCACCTGACATCTAACATCAGCACCACCTGACATCTAACATCAGCACCACCTGACATCTAACATCAGCACCACCTGACATCTAACATCAGCACCACCTGACATCTAACATCAGCATTCACTCTTTCACTTAACCCCACCTGCCTCAGAAATGTATATGACGTTCATCATTTGTCCTTTTTCCTGTATTTCCCTTCTTTTCTTTCTCTTCCCATCCCTCTTTCTTCCCTTCTCTTGCCATCTTCCTTTCTTTCTTTCACGTTTCTTCCCAACTTTTTCTTTCTTCCTTCTTTCTCATTTCTTTCTTTCTTCCTTCTTCTCATTTCTTTGTCTTATCTCTCCCCTTTTTCTCTTTCTTTCACCCGCTTTCTTGCTTCCTTTGTCTTTCTTCCTTTCTTTTTGCTCTTTGTTTTTCTGCTCCCTTTCTCCCTGTCTCTTCCCCTCTCCCTGTCTGTCTTGTTTTTCTTTTTCTTTCTTCTCTTCTGTTCATTGTTTGTCTTTCTTCCTTTCTCGCTTTCATCTTCCTTTCTTGCTTCCTTCTTGTCTTTCTACCTTTCTTTTTTGTTCTCTTTCTATGTCTCCTTTCATTTTTATTTCTTCCTTTCTCTCTTCCTTCCTTCACCCCCCCCCCCCCTCCAGGTGCTGTGTAAGGAGGGCATTCTGAACATGAGGGCTTACTGGGAGGTGGACTATTCTGGCTGGGTGGTGGTCGGGGCCACGTATGAAGGAGCAGGGAGGAGGGCCAACTGCGGGCCCAGCGGCCTGGGGGAGAACGAGGAGTCGTGGGGCTTGTGTTGGGCCGGCTCCTGCTACCAGGTCTGGTTCAACGGGCTGAACAAAGACATCGGCGATGTTCCCTACAGCGCCACCATTGGCATGTACATCGACCAGCCGGCGGGAGTCCTCTGTTTCTACCTGGTTCGGGAGGGTGAGGTCCAGCTGCTGCACAGGATTCAGGCTCCGTTAGAGAAGAAAATCCTGCCGGGATTCTGGGTCGGAGTCCAGTCCTCATGCACGATCCTGAAGAGACCAGAATGATGGTGGGAATGTTTTCTTGTTTTTCTGTCCATTTCTTGTGTTCATTGTTGGAGCGATGTTGCTGATAGTGTGACAGGCATGTGTAACATCCACCCACCACTGTAGGTCGTCTCATTGTGTTTGCGCTTTGTTCACTGAATTGAAGCTCTAAATTCCATTTGAAACCAGTAAATATGGTCTTCAGGTACGGTATGTGGGTGAGTCGAGGAGGTCAGTGTGGGGGGTCTGTCGTGTTAGAGAAATACCATCAAGCATTCACTCTCTATGGACATTTTTTCATCAGCTTCTACTGTGTATACCTGATTGTGACTCCTCTGATGTCATACAGCACCACTTGCATTGTCGGTTTCTTCATGAAACTCTGAACTGTTGTGTTGGTTATACCGCACGTCCGGAAATAAGCGACTTCCAGTGGCAGTGGAGCAAAGCGGCGCTGATCGTCTGATCAAAATGACTTCATTGTCAGGCACGGCGTATTGTTAGTTGAACTGTATAAGTCTTTGTGTGTAGCTACTGTGCTAGGTTTTGCCAGACGGGAACTGGTAATGGCGTGACTTTTCTCCAGAGCCGCAGACAACCAGGAGACATGATACTCAAAGGGAGAGAATAAAAAGAATAAATCTCTTCACAGCTGCTTTAATTTAAACACCATCTTGAACCTTTTCATTACCACCTGCTTGTCAGTGTTTCCCATCATCCCTTAATGGGGGAGAGCCATTGTGAAGTGCCTAGATAGAGTTGCACACATAGTGTAAATCCCTAACACCATTGATCCCTTCTCCATTTGGCAGGGGGTGTGTGTATGTGGCAGGAGGGGAGGGAGGCCGCTCCACCTCCCCCTGAGAGCAGGAGTCGGCTTTACCGAGATACCCGAGAGCGCCCGGGCCAAGAAACCGAAGATCACTTTTCTACTTTGACAGGTGGGCCCCAGTTGATGCCGCCCGAACACGTCGACCAGCAGCTTTAGGGAAGCTAAAAGTGGAGCAGAGCAACAAACATGAAAACATCCAGAACCATCACGCAACCTCATCCAGAACCATCACGCAACCTCATCCAGAACCATCACACAACCTCATCTAGAACCATCACGCAACCTCATCCAGAACCATCACACAACCTCATCCAGAACCATCACACAACCTCATCTAGAACCATCACACAACCTCGTCCAGAACCATCACACAACCTCATCCAGAACCATCACACAACCTCATCCAGAACCATCACGCAACCTCACCCAGAACCATCACACAACCTCATCTAGAACCATCACACAACCTCGTCCAGAACCATCACACAACCTCATCCAGAACCATCACACAATCTCTTCCCGAATGATCACACAACCTCATCCAGAACCATCACACAACCTCATCTAGAACCATCACACAACCTCGTCCAGAACCATCACACAACCTCATCCAGAACCATCACGCAACCTCGTCCAGAACCATCACGCAACCTCGTCTAGAACCATCACACAACCTCGTCCAGAACCATCACACAACCTCATCTGGCAAACTTCAGAGACAAGACACTGGTGGTTACTGCACTTTCTTTACTGACCTGCGTATCTACATATGGCGAGATCATTCAGAGTACTGAAGGATCTGGTTTTCTTTTTGTTTAAGCTGGACCCAAAAATGAGGTTGAAGTGCAATTCTGTTTTTTGTTTTTTTTTCATTATTATTATTATTGTGCGATGGGGTGAGAATACAAAATAGAAAAAAAACTGTTGAGGGCAAGACAAATAAGACAAAATCAAGATGAACATTTATTAAAAAATAAACAAATGGGATTGAATCAGAATCGTCTTTATTGGCCAAGTATGTTTGCACATCCACGGAATGTGGCTCTGGTTGAGTGGTTCTCAGTGTACTTGCACACAGGCTATAAATGTGTTACAATTACAAATTACCCACTGAAAAATGTATTCGGTAACTTACTCCAAGTATCACATTAAATCAGTATTAGATATAATGGAACCAGAATCAGAATACTTTGTTCATCCCCGAGGGGAAATTGGGTTCTATTACACACACACACTCTTAAGTAAGAAAAAAACTAACAAGATACAAAATAACAAGAAAATAGAAACAAGAAAAAACAAAAAAAGTAGAAATAAAAGATAAAATAAGAACAAAAATGTATCAACGAGCATGGTGCACACAACACCCTATCTGCTGCACTACCGCAGCACAACACAAGAGCACAAACAAAACCCCGCAAGGTGAAGCAAGTGGAAGGGCAGTCCAGTGGCCACCGACTCCGAGTGCCTGACAGTCCGAGGGAGGAGGTGCACAGTCTGATGGCCGCGGGCAGGAACGACCTCCTGTGGTGCTCCGCACTGCACTTCGGCAGAATGAGTCTTGAATGAAATATTGTGGCGAATTCGCTACAATAGTTACTGTAACGTGCACGGATAAGAAGACACGCTGGCCGCTGGCTGGCGAGTCTCACCCTTTAGTCTAGCGGTTAGCGATGCCTCCTGCGGTGCGGGCGATACGGGTTCGCGACCCGGCCGCGGCAGTTCCTGTGGTTGCGTTGCCCCCCGAATTCGCTACAATAGTATTAAAGAAATATCAACATGAAAGTAATCTAATCTGGTTACTTGTATCCGCTGTGTTTTATTTTGGTTTTGGTTTTTTTAATCAGCGCGTCAGGCGTCCACCCACTGAACTGTCCAAAACCACAACGTCACAAAGAGCCAGACGCTGCTGCCCACTCAGCTCCCCAGGAGCTGCTGCTGATGGACGGCTGATGTGGGCAGAGACGTGCCAACACAGACCGCAGAGTCAGTACGGGTTGGATGACAGACGGTCTACGCGCCGCTCACGTCTCATTTACGTCTCCTCCACGGGGGGGGGGGGGGTTACGGTGCACGTCCCCACTACGCGCCCCTCTCGGGCAGTGGCGGATCTAGAGATTTTTTCCTGGGGTGGCAAAGGGGTGGCAAGACTGTGTCCCAGAGGTGGCAGCTGCCACCCTTTGCCACCCTGTAGATCCGCGCCTGTGAGGGGGGAGGGGGGATTCTAAATCGGCGACTTCTGTTTGAGATGAGTTTGGTGCGGGTCTCATTGACCTTCACCATGCATGTACATAAAATATACTTTAAAAATATATTATCTGATTTATAAATGGGGCGGCAAGACTGTGGCCCAGAGGTGGCAGCTGCCTCCCCTTGCCACCCTGTAGATCCGCCCCTGCTCTCGGGTCAGCCGCGAGCGAGGGGGGAAACATTTATTTTATATTATTTATCCTGGAAAACCGTATTGTCATCTGATTACATCTGGTCGCTCCGGCGTAAGCCAAAGCGTATTGTTATTTAAATAAACCTCTTGTGTGGGTTCATATTGTGGCGAATTCGGGGGGCAACCACAGAAACTGCCGCGGCCGGGAAGCGAACCCGTATCGCCCGCACCGCAGGAGGCATCGCTAACCGCTCGACTGAAAGGTCGGGCCCGTCAGCCAGCGGCCAGCGTGTCTACTTATCCATGCACGTTACAATATGTTGTTGTTGTTTTGTTTTTTTTTTAAATCTGTTTTATTCTGTTTGTGCATTTCCGGCATGGAGCTAGTTACCCTGATCTTCATTCTGTTCTGCTTTTTTTTTAATATAAATTGAAACGTTAATAAAATATTTCTCAATTAGAAAAAAATATATAGCACAAAGGAAGTGCGTCACCATTGTGCGACCAAAATAGGAAGAGGATTGCGCTTCCCCAGTAGCGGAAATTACGGACGATGGAACAACCGAAATGACAGTGAAACTACACAGTAAGAGACAAAAGAGCCCCCCCCCCCTTCTACGGAGGAGGCAAAGAAGGCAAAGAGTGATAGAAACAGGTTAAAAAAGAAAAGGGAAAAAAGAGTGACCCTCCGGACGGCATTCCCTCGATGGGGTGAGTTCCGCTGTTGTGTCTAACACTGCTTCCCTGTCGAGATCTGTTTCCCCCTAGCCAGACGAAAGCGTTCGCATGGCAACAGGCTAGCTATCGCTTAGGTTAAGGTAAGTGTTAGGTTAACCTTACGGTTTGGTTGAAGTTATGTTAAGGTTAGGGTTATGTTAAGGTTGAGGTTAGGTTAAGGTTAAGGTTGGGGTTAGGTTAAGTTAAGGTTAATCAAGCGTCCCGGCGTTGTATGGAACTCTGGCTAGAGGGAAACAGATTTTGGCGGGGACACGGAGTTCGCTACAACACCCGGGACTTTTGAGCTTTCTAGGGTTAGGGAAGTGCTTTTAAAGCGCTTGTCTAGCCACCAAAACGCTTCTAACGGATCAGTAGATAACTCAACCTGCCTACTTATCAGTACCACCGGATTACTCTGCCTTTATCATAGCACTGAGATCGGGGGTTCTAGTTCAAATTGAGATTCTTATGGTTGTTTCTTGCTTTGGAAAGTAGCCAGGTAACGTAAATGGAAAGTGGTCCGGTTGTTTTTGCGACAGTGGTGCAAACAATAAAAACGCTTGAAAACGCTGGGGGGAGGGGGGGGAAGTTGTCTACAGCCGCTTTAACCCCCCCCCTCTCCAGTGGCTCAGTTAGAGTGTGTCCATGTTTATCCATGACTTCTCCACTGTGCTGGCCAAGTAGTTTGTGGAAGATTACTACTACCTACGTTATGTACATGCTGCTCCTTCCTGGTTCAACCTGCAGGAATGAGCAACCTGTATACTTACAACTTTTAACTTGCGCTTTCATTTCCATTTCCAAATACATTGTTTGGATAACTGGGTTAAATTGAAACATGTCTGATGCTCATATTCCTTTGCCCCATAAGAAAGCGTTGTAAAGCGGAGTCCAGCAGTGGTCCTGTGTCCAGAATCAACAAAATGAAGCTGGTGAGTAAAATCATATCATAACCGATATCCACAATGGTAAATACTATGAAAATGAGACCCAAGTAGTACAAAAAAACAACAAAAAAAAACAAAACAACAATCACTGTTCAAGCAGAAGGCGAAGAAGCCACCCTGGTCCTTCACAGCCTGACACACAATCCCTCACACTCCCATTTTATAACCATGGTTAACTTAAACTACATGTCTTTGGGTGGAGGGAAGAGACTGGAGATTGTGGATAAAACACAGATATGGAGAGAATGCGATGCCATACAGAAGGGCGGGGTTTGAACCCACGACCCCACTAAATCGTTGTTCGATAGCAGACCCAACACTCTTTCCTAAAGATTGTGTTTTGTTGCTACACAGTCAAAGTCACCTTAAGTTTGCTCTTCTGCTGTGATATTAACACTGGACACCGAAAGAGAAGTGTAAAGGTCACCTCAGATACTTTTATTTGTATTTTTTCTCCTAAATCGTTTGTTAGACCTTTAGCAAAGGTTACAGAATCAGAAACACTTTGTCATTTCATTTCATGCGCTTGCACACATGAAATGAAATGAAACATCGTTTCCCCCAGCCCACAGCAGTGCAACACAAAGACAAAAACACATCCAGAAACTACAAGAACACATATATCCAAACTAACACATATAACTAAACTAAACAAAAAAAAAAATCACTGTCCAGCAGAGCGAACACCAGCCAGGATGACTGTGGGAACTGCCGGTCTACGTGGGCCAGCAGTTAGCTTAGCCTGCCCTGCTCCCACGTCCTGTCAGACCGCCCTTGGTGTTTCCTCTTCGGGCGCAGCTCCGGTCAGGGCCGTGGTCCTTGGGCCCACAGGATGCAGCAGACCAAGCTCCCCCAGCCGATCCAGTGCCAGCTCTCCCGGCCATCAAACGAAGTCAAGCTTAGACGCAGACGTGGACAAAGACACTGCATGGACGGTACTGGGTGAGGCCGCTGCAAATGTGACTTTGCGCCGCCATCTTCCCACACCAGAAGCGGAAGCATTACAGTACACATAAACAAATTAAACTCCCACCAACGTTTTTCCTTTGAGCCAAAAATTAAACAGCACAATAGGTGAAGGGCACAACACTTGAATATGCTGTTAGCTGAAGCTCTCTTCGGTCAGTTAGCCTACTATCACTGCTGCTTAAACAAATTAATGTTCACATGTAACAACAGCTGTTTCCTTTCACATAACGCATGCAAAGCAGCGCTGCAGGCTGTGTTGAATGGCCTACATATTGCAAATTATGTACATCTGACCCCTGTAAAAACGTCACATACAGGTATTAGTCCATGTCAGTAGCCCCACGGATAGGAATGATCTATGCCGTTGTTCTTGTGACGAGCGCCCAAGTGAGAATCTATATTCCGTTGCAAGGGAGCTTTAGAGTAAAACCCGTGTGACAGGTATAAACATCAATCTTGGGCCAAGGGAAACAAAATTGGAAACCATGATCCTAGAATAATCACCCCCGGGGCCCCGGCGCCCTATATGTGTCTGTATGTGTTAGCTTATGCAAGGCATTTGCGCTAGTGGTAACTCTAGGCCCATGTCATGTGTAAAGCAGTACAAGCTATAGCTAACATTTCTTATGACCTAATGTCCTTTAGCCTGTGAATATAATTGGCAGGGAGTGTGGGAGGGGTATTTAGTGCAGATGGGACATGAGGGAGTTTGTTATAGTCCCCCCCCCCCACGCCGTCATGTATGGATAGTAAATATAACTGCTTGGTCCATTCCGACCACGTGCAGCACACAGTCCTCCATTTGGCAAGGCTTCAATTGGACTGTAACGTTTCATCCTTTACCTCAATGTCACAAAGTGGACGGGCAACATAACATAAAGCCCCCGCCAAACTTCCCTATACTCATTTTGACCACCAGTATATGTAAGTCTTGATGGATATAATGACTACATTATCATGAGATAAGAATCCTTTATTAAATATAATTGTTGACATTATTATGAGCAGAAATGATGGTATAAGTAAAATAATAATAATCACTATAGATTAATAATGTAGCCTTCTGTGACTGTTATTGCTTCTTCACTGCTATCACTACTTTTACTACTGCTACCATGAGTACTGATAATAATAATAATAATAATAATAATATTAATAATAATAACAACAATATAATGCTACTATAAATATACATATAATTTATATATATTATATAATATAAAGATATAATAAAAAATATTAATAATAATAATAATAATAATAATAATAATAATAATAATGATGATGATGATGGACTGGTGGTCTGTCCAGGGTGTCTCCCTGCCTGCCGTCCAGTGGCTGCTGGGATAGGCTGCAGCATCCCTGCGACCCTGAGAGCAGGATAAGTGGTTCGGATAATGGATAATAATAATAATAATAATAATAATAATAATAAATGCTTGGTGACTGTACTTTTTATTATCCAGGCTGCCATGTTGTTTGAATAAATTGCTAATATTTTAAATCACGCCTGAAAAAAAAACTGTGCCTTTTTCCTGTTAATTAAATCTTTTCTAATGTATTCATACCTCTGTTTTTGGTGTTAGCCCATGTAGCACAACATTTGGTGATTCTTGTTTTGAAAAGTTCTACTCACATTAACACTTTTACACACACACACACACACACACACACACACACACAATTTTATTTTACCAGTTGTGTGTGCCTGTTCCAGTTAAAGCGTGTCCAGAATACAGGATGTTGTGATACTCTTGTACGCTGGCTTAATGGAGTTGTAATGTGTTATTTCCCCTCGACTCTTTCACCAGTGCATCCTGTGTTATTAATCCCCTCGGTCCTGACACCAGCCTGTCACTCATACCAGCCCACCATTCATTCTGACTCCACAGGCCCCAGTAGACCCGCCGCCATCCAACAACTGGCCCGCATACACGGTAAATGGATATCATTTATTTAGCGCTTTTCTAGCTGCAACAGCCACTTAAAGTGCTTTACAACCAATGAATGCCTCACACACACACGCACACACACACACACACACTCTCATACACCAGTGGCAGTGTCAGCCATGCAAGGCGCCAATCTGATATGACCTGACATGACCATTCCTCTCTGCAGGCTAATATGACCCGCTGTCCACAAGTGTCAGTCTCTGTGACAGTGTCTCTCTTTCTGACTATCTATATCTATGTCTATAGCTATATATCACTGGTTCCTGAAAACCGATCCTTTTTATCTTTTTCCCGGAGTTTGGGAGATTTTGTTATTCCATGTAACTCTTGCTTTGCCCTCTTTTGCTATCTGTTGTTATGACTTTCTTTCTGCCTGTCTAGTTAATTTGTATGAAAATTAATGAGTTATGGCTGTGACATTGAATTAGCTACTTAATGTGTCATTACTGTTTGTTAGCTTGCCTTGCTCAGTAGATTTACAGTTTGGTTGCTAATGTTAAAGGTCCAATGGAATGAAAAATGTATTTTCCTTCTTGCGACCTCTTTCATCTGCACTTCTATCTATCTATCTAGCTAGCTCTATCTAGCTAGCTCTCTCTCTCTCTCTCTCTCTCTCTCTCTCTCTCTCTCTCTAGCAATCTCTCTCTCTCTCTCGCTCTATCTATGTAGCTAGCTAGCTCTCTCTCGCTCTATCTATGTAGCTAGCTAGCTCTCTCTATCTATATCTCCTCTCTCTCTCGCTCTATCTATCTATCTATCTATCTATCTATCTATCTATCTATCTATCTATCTATCTATCTATCTATCTATGTGTCGCTGTCGCTCACTCTATCTATCTAGCTAGCTTGCTAGCTAGTTCTAGCTATCTATCTATCTCTAGCTGTCTCTCTGTCTATATAGCTATCTGTCTCTATCTGTCTCTATCTATCTGTCTGTCTGTCTGCCTATCTATCTATCTTATCTGTCTATCTGTGACTGGCCCCCATTCCCCCATAGGGCATCTGTCTCAGTGCCAAGTGTGCAGTAAATTACGCACAGTGATGTGGAACAGGTGGCGCAGTCGGTCCTATGGTTCGTTTCATGGCGTCACACGTGTGAACACTTTACAGCGCCACTCTGACATTGAGATGTTGGGCCAAGGTCTGCTTGTGTGTTAAGTGTTGGGCCCTTTGTGTGTTTGTTTTGCCAATGGCACTTGTTACTATGGTTCCCGAACGCGTGCTACAGAAAACACTGGTCTGCTCTTTCAGTACAAGCTGCCCGTTGAAATCGCAGGCGTGAAGTTCTACAATAATCCGTCACTCCTGGAACACGAAGAGCAAGTTACAAGCAGAGCACGAGGCCATCCTGGGGGTGATCTGGGGTCTGCGTGGTGCGTTTGTAATAATGTGGATGGATGTGAGTGTGGATGATGGCTGAAACCAGCCAACTGCAATTTCACTCCCGGGGGGGATCCACCATGCCTCTCTCCGAGATGCACCACTGAACCGGAGGTGGAGAAAGTACTCAAAATGCGGTTAAAGTAGAGATACTTTGTGACGACACAACTTAAATAGGAATTAAAAGTCTCATCTAAAAGACAACATAGAGTCTTAAAGTATGAACTCTCAGATGTACTCAAATGCCCAAAGGAAAACTAGACAATTCCTAACAAAATAGATTCAACTGATGACAACGCCGATTCAGGTTTGTGATGGAAATTAAATCACAAAATGCAAAATAAAGATGAGACGGAAGCTCAAGCCTTTGCTATTTTTCCTCCGCTGAAGTCATGATTTTCAAAATGATGCTTTTGAGAATGTTAACCCTTCTTTGAAATAACCTTCTATCCCATGTTAAATATTTTTAAAGACTTTTCTCCTTTCCAAAACCTTATAACCTTTGGCGCAAGTCAGAGGCGGCTGGCCAGTACAGGGCACCGGGGCGCCGCCCCCTTCAAATATAAAGCGATGAAAAACTACGTAAACACGTTAAATACAATTTCATTGTATAATGCAAATAAGTCTGAAATAGAAGTGTTTTTCAGTGTGTGAGCGCCTGTCAGCAGCCATTAAATACTGGTTCAAATGGTATTTGGTTGGTTTCTGTCTGAATACATCTACTTCCTGTCTGAATACATATACTTCCTGTCTGAATACATCTACTTCCTGTCTGAATACATATACTTCCTGTCTGAATACATATACTTCCTGGGTGAGGGGCGCCGGCCAAACCATACCTTATGTAAGCCCTCAAACTGGTGGCGAGCAGGTGACCTGAGGCTGCAGTCTGATTGGTTTCTTCAGATTTTCCAGGGGGCGCAGTTCTGTGCCGCCCCAGACACTCCCACTTTTATTGGCAGCGAATTGGTATTGTTTTAATGTTGTTTGATCTAATGTGATCGGACAATTCTCGTCTCGTGGCTGTCAATCATGTTCACACCCACCACGACGCCTCGTCTCGACTGTCAATCATCCACCGTCTACGAACCCTGATAAAATCTATAGGCCACATTGTCCTTCTGACTGTGTGGACATTAATGCAGCTGTCAGGGGTGCTACACCAGGGTAAATTGCCCCCCCCCCAAACATTTTTTAGCACCAGCCGCCACTGGTGCAAGTGAAACAGAAGCTGGTTCTCAAATTTTTAAAATCAAGTCTTGTGATCAAGTCAAGTCTCTGGGACTAAACAACACTCGAGTCAGTATTACAAATGTAGTGGAGTAAAAAGAATCTCATTACGTTTCTTTCGTAAAAATGTAACAATACGCTTTACATCTGGGGGAAAAATGTAAATGAGAAATAAAATTGAGTGAAGAAAAGATGTAATTAAATAAATTAAAACAGATCCCATTATTGATTAAAAGCAAATCAGCAGCTCATTAATGAAAGTAGAGAAGGGGGGGTGACACAAGGTGAAAACACAATAGTGTATTATAATTAAAACCCTGTGAACAAGTACAACTGTAGTAACACACAAACACCCCTGAAATACCGGAACATGAATCGCCAATCGTTTTAAGCACAGTATCGTCTCCTAAGACAGCAGCGCCACCTGCTGTTCGAACGATGCGTCCCAAGTGGAACTGCGCATGCGCTCTTAAATTGAAATATTCTGTACGATTAGCAATAATACAACTGAATCTGCTATTACTTTTCTTTGAGTATTTCACAAAACCATAAAAATAAATGAGAGAAATAATAATAATAATAATAATAAAATAAAAAAGACAGAGGTCTAATCAGAAATCAATATGTGTATGTTTTTGTAAATATTCAAAGCTTGTTGGGGTTTGTACACATTTCAGTGCTTTCTTAAAATGTATTAACTCATTCATGGAGACTAAGAAGAGTGGCCCGGCCTTCATAAATCCAGGTCTATGGATGAATCGTTTAGCCATAATAATCAGGCTGTCGTACAACATTTCCATGTTTTTACCCTCCATCATAACTCCAAATTTGATATCCTGACATTCTAACTTGGACAAATGAAAGTCCTTTTAAGATATCCAATTTTGACATAATTCCCAAAGGGCTCCAGTATAATTAAAGAGCAAACGTTCTAAAGTTTCGATGACAGAATCACAAACCGTCCAGTTGTTTTTATCAACGTTAAATCTTTGTCTCAGAAACTCGTTACAAGGATAAATATCATTAATCATTTTAAACTGAGCTTCTTCGGCTTTTGCTGAAATAGGGAGAGTGGGGTATCTGCTTCTAATTCTGACTATAAGCTCTTGAGGATCCTCTTTTAATAGATTTTCTTGTTCTTTCTAATGGTAAAGGGAAGAGTTTGGAGGTAAGGACACCCCTGACAATTTTGTTTGAGCATTTTT